>NC_053025.1:261078719-261378719 GCF_003073215.2 Triticum urartu | reverse complement strand
TTAGGTTTACAGTAGGTTTTAGTATGGTTTGTGTGAAATATATAATGAATTTCATCCAGTTTATAGGAAAAGTTTTCGAAATGTAATGAATTTCATCCGGTTAATTTGAAATTTGCTTTGTTTGCATGAATTTCGTCCGGTTAGTTCATATAGTTGTCGAAAGGTATGCGAGCAGCATTGGATGGCATCCATCAGTGTCCTCGGACAGATGCCGGTGTAAATTTGAGGGCCAGCGCTGGAGATGCCCTAACTATCATGCTATAATCGCTAAAAGTGCTCCATTATTTCACAGGGAACAGTTATCCCTCGACAAAATCAGATCCGTCGTGTTATGCACTCCTCCCACGTAAGAGTATAAACTCTTTCTTACATAAAAATGGAGCAAGTGGACGGCACTGTAGCACATCATATCACTCGAACTAGCCCTCCTAACGCGCGGAAAGCACCACCCTCGTCATTTTGTTCTGGATTTCTATCGATCGATCGCACAAAAATTTTACGCTTTGCGAGTTCAAAAGGAAAAGGCGGCACACTTACGACTCGTACGCATTGCATTCGCGTCGCACCCCGACAGTCCGGCTCGCACGCCGCTCACCAGAGGGGACACGCATTGTCTTGCATTTTCACTGACATGTGGGACTGCAATTGAATAAACCGTCGATATCTGAAATCTAATCGCTCAGCGGGCGTCAGCTGAGAAGAGAGAGACGGGGGAGGGAGAAGACATCGCCCGCCCATCGCGCATGGACTCCAGGAAATATATGGTGCTAATGTGAGCTGGGCCATGCGGGAGTCCAGACTGCTTCCAAGCCCACTTCTAACCGCTCTGGCCCACTAGAACCCCCCCCCCCCCCCCCCCCCCCCCCCCCCCCCCCCCCCCCCCCCCCCCCCCCCCCCCCCCCCCCCCCCCCCCCCCACACACACACCCCACCACCTCCCCGCGTGCGCTCCCCCCTCAGACGCCAGCTGCCCGCATTCATAGCAAGTAGTACCAGTAAAATTCTAGGCTATAAGGGCATGTACAATGGTCGATAAGATAGTCTTATCATAAGTCTTGCATGTAATTTAGAGATGACAAAAAAACATGTGTACAAAGGATCATCTCTTAGCCTTATCTTCAATAACTAGTTATTCCTAAAAACATGGTGAAACATATTGTGCTAAGAGATCATCTCTTGTCTTTTCTTATGATTTCTCTCTTGCACCTCATCATTTATCCTATGTGGCATCCCTACAATAGAACCATTGTACATGCCCTAAGCCCGCTTATGTGGAGGAGAGAGAGGCATTAACAAAGTCAAGGAGTGGGATCTGCTGGAGCCCGTCTCTACACGTGCTCCTAGGTATAAAAAACTAATTCTAAAAAAGAGAGGCATAAAAACAATTGTGTCTAAAAAAAGAAAGGTCAAAAACATTTGATAGGAAATAGATAGAGAGAAAGTGAGAAAAAGTTGTAACCTTATAGCCAACCTTATAGTCAACACTATGGTAGTATTACATGAGGAAGGAGGGAGTGGTGCACATGCCAAGTTCACTGGGCTGTCGTGTTTCACTCTCCTCCGTCGTAACAGTGGAGACAATAGCTTTCATCAAAAATAAACAATGAATATTCGTTGCTCGTCCACTATACCGGAAAGAATACTTTCATTCGCCGACATGTGGGACGTCGACCATCCTGGTCCACCTGCCATGCACAAAATTATCCTGGTCCACACCGCTTGTAGCGTAGAACCAACCTTTCCCACTGTAAGTTGGTCAGACGAAGGAACCATCATGACTTCGTTGAATTCCGCTTCTTCAAGAAAACTTACTATACCCGCAGTACTGCTACCACACACGAAGACTGGACGGCACTGTACCACATCATATCACTGAAACCCACTAGGCCAAACTAGCCCGCCTAGGATTTGTACTCCCTCCGTTTCAAAGTTAGTAGTACAAAATTGAGTCATCTATTTTGGAACGGAGGGAGTACGTCTCTGTACTACTATGATTTTGTGTTGTACGTTTCTGTACTTTTGCTATGATTTTCCTACCCTATGAACCAAATGAGGCCTGAATGTATCCATGTCTACTATTGTCTGATCGATCGCTAAGCCTACAATTTTAGGAGGTTGGGCTATTGGCCGATTGACGACGGATCAGTATAAGCGTACCACGAGCTCATCAGCCCCAATGTTTCTCTTTGGTGAGTGTTTTGCAAGTACTATAGCTCGCAAAGTAGCTAGCCTACTAACACCAAGAATCATCAAACTAGCCCTGCTGATATGATAAATAGTTCAAACTTACATCTAAGAATGCCATATATTACATCAAAAGCTGGTGAGGATACATCTGTTTCCACAACTCAGACAGGGTTCACATGACTCACTATCAAAGAAAAGTAGCAAGTACCGCCCACACAAGACAGTGCACTGGCCCTAAGATGGGTAGATAACACGCATCGTTTTGGTAATTAAACACAATGCAAACTACCCTGAAGGATTGGCGCGATCAACTATTTCTTGTCATCGATCTCTCGGGCAATGAACATAGCATGGACAACGGCATGGGAATCGATCTCTCGGGCGATGTCCATCGTGACATCGGAATCGATCTCTGGGGCGATGTCCACAGGATGGACAGCAACATTAGAATCGATCTCCGGGGCGATGTCAATATGACGGACTGCGACATCGAAAACGATCTCTGGGGCGTTGTCCACGGGATGGGCCGCGACATCGGAATCATCAAGGACGTCCACCGGCACCTGCACAACCCTAACATATTAGCAAGCACATTGCAAATAATTAAAAACCACAACTATGGTAAGCCATTATTTCTACCTTGTGTAGCTCACCGGGGGATCCCATCCCTCTGGGGGCCATCTGATCGTCCTCGATGGGGGCCATCACCTTGCTAGGGGAATACTGCTTCTCAATGGCGACTATCTCCTCAAACTCGGCCTTGAGCCTCGCATAGGTGGCCATTAGAGTTTCTGGGTAGGCACGGTGGGGCCCTTGCTGTTCTTCCAACTTTCTTTGAGGATTTCATCCACAAACGTCGTCAACTCTTTGGCCAGTGCTTGTTTCTTGGAGTTCTTCGTCTCCATGGGTTGGCCCACCAACATGGTCAACTCATTTGTCGGTGCTTGGTTCCTGGAGAGCACTGTCTCTAGTGGGTTGTCCGCCGCCAACTCTTTGCCTAGTGCTCCAGGATCCATCAAGCAACTGACAAACAAAAAGCAATCGAAAGGAGACCACAATCGCAATGAAAACGGGAAAAGAATAGGCTGTGAGAATCGGTCGGTGCTTCGCAAAAATAAGATTCTTGGAATGCAAATATAGTAGCATAAGTGATTCGCCCACCTTTCCTTCGTCGATATAGAAGAAAAATGGTAGAAGTGAGTAGCCTGGAGTAAGGTTTTCTTCAAGAAAGGGGAGAAAGGGCTTCAACAAGCGTTCCAGTGAAGTGATGGTTGCTTCGTCCAGTCCAACTTCCAGGACACTTTACCACTTCTGGTAAAGGTGTGGGTTTTGTGATATGATGAGTTATGGCGGCCACACCAGGGTGACCGGTGAGTCTCAACTATAGCACCTCGTTGTGATTTGGTGGATGGCACGCGGGCCCGGATGCTTTGATGTCCCGCATGTAGATATAGCGGCTAGTCATATAGGAGTACTCAATATTGTGCACTACGACCAAGGAGGAGAGGAAAACGAGAGAATTACGCATTTATTTACGGTGTAGATTCACTCATTTTGCTCTAGTACTACTCATTTAGGGTGTAGTCTAGTCACTTGTTGAAATCTCTAGAAAGGAAAATACACCTTTCCGGTTTACAGGGCTATACTAGCAAGTAGTACTACAATAGTGGGCTCAAATAGCAATTTTGTCGCATGCAAGAGTCTGGCTATATCCGTGCTCCAAGCCCTTCTCGACCCACTTTTGGGTGTTTGGTAGGGTGTATGAAGGGTGCATGAGTCCGCACTAGCATAACACAAATACACTAGGAGCATGCATGAGAAGAGCATGCATGAAGAGGGGTGCTGGGATGAGCATGCACGAAGAGGGAACAACTATGCTGAGATGAGAATGCAACCAAACACACTATGGCGAGCGTTCGCAACTGCCACGTTCGGGTTGCGCTTGGCTCTTCGCCTCTTCGAGAAGACGAACAATGATGTTAGTACTACTTCTACAGTATCAAATCCACTGCTTCATGTCCATCCACTGCATGCGGGAGGGATTGCTTGTTGTAGTACTCTATAAGGCTAGTTGTAATGGGAGTACTATCATAGGTAGTACTCCCTCCGTTCCTAAATATTTGTCTTTCTAGAGATTTCAACAAGTGACTACATAGGGAGAAAAATGAGTGAATCTACACTCTAAAATATGTATATATACATCCGTATGTGGTAGTCCATTTGAAATATCTAAAAAGACAAATATTTAGGAACGGGGGGAGTATCATGCATGCCAACTAGGCAAATTTGATGAGGTGGCATAGAAGTAAATGAAGAAAGAGAGGGTTGAGTATCATATCATGATACCGTATCATATTAAATGTTATGCTACTATGTGTCATGCATTCTAATAAATGAAGTCATCAATGATACTAACATATGATACTAGGCACTACGGATGTGTAGTATCATACACTAGTATCATATGCATAATACTAGTATTCCATTACGACCATCCTAAGCAAAAGCATGTCCTTGTCTATGAGCCAACGCGCGCATGGGCGAGGGAGAAGGCGTGTAGTAGTAAAATCAAGCTTCTCCTTGTTGTACGAGTTGATGTGACACATCATAGCACTGGCCCCACATGGTTGCCTCTAAACTTGGCTGAAAGACCCGCAGTGTACAATACTCCATTTGCTGCAACCTCTAACATTTACCCCACCACAAATTAAAATATACATTCCTGTCTTGACTAGATGAGCGTGCAAACTACAATCACCAGGATGATAGGTAGGGCCAGAAGATTATTTTAATCAAAAAAAGCATGGAGCTGACCCCAATGATTTTAAGCTTACATGCACAGTACACGCTATCCTAGACTACTCTACACATGAAACTGCCACATGAGCATCCCGGGCTGTGCTTGGCTCTTCGCCTCTTCGGGAAGTCGAACAATGATGGAGTACTATTGTAGTGGAGGAGTATTGCAGTATGCTTCTGGCCATCTGACACCGATTGAACTGTTGCATGTCCACCGCATGCGGGAGGGAGAGCGCGTAGCAAACGAAAGCTTCTCCTACTAGTCCTGCCAGCCACCATGTTCATGGGCGAGGGAGGGGCACAGGTTCATTGACTTACTGCTCCTGCCTTTGCATGTATGACAGGTGGGCCCAACAGGTGGGTGGCCCACCTGTCATGCAGCCAAAGGCAGGTGCGCGAGGTAGAGGGCATTGTTGTAATCAAACTTCTCGGTCTTGTACGAGTTGACACAACAGATCAAAGCACTGCACTCGATATATTTCAATAATTTGCGTTTACCGATGCATTAATTACAACACATGCATCCATGTCATGACTCTCCTTTTGATACTTGCATGTGTTGATTTAATGCACCTTGCCAAATTTTGACTATAAATTTAACTAACCAAATGTTCATGCATGTCACAAAAAACTACATAATTGAAAACTATGTTCAAATACGAATCAAATGATATAATTTTTGTTAACATGCACTAACATTTTGTTAGTTAAATCTTTGGTCAAAATTTAGCACCAATTACAAAGGGGCCCAATAAATATTGTACTCTCACATTTTGTTTTGAGGATACCCCACATAGAAAATATAAATAATAATGCATGTTGGGGCAGCCCACATTACCAATAATTTTAGCCGTGTTTTCGCAAAAAAAGATAATTTTAGCCGTGGGCTTGTCCACAAATTTTACGAGGGGGTGGTTGTTCATTTAATGGAGGGTCTTGTACCAGACTTGAACTATACAAAGTGCGACCTGGCACACCGTAACACCACTTGGAATAAGCGGGTAGCTATCTCAAAAAACAATCTACAACTCAAAAAACGGCAACCTGGCACGTACACAATTTTAAACGATTGTTTTGATGGAGTGAAAAAGGAAAACTACTCCACTACGTATATATAGGCTAGATCCTCCGTGCTTGCTTGCTAGGGTTACTCTATTCACACACTCTCATCCTCTCCAGATCTAAACAACATAGCGGTGGTAACATTTTCTTTCTCCCTTCAAAAAACACCGTCTTTCTATCCTCACCTCTGGTTACAGATCCGAACGTATACCCCTCCACCGGGTGAAGGGAGGAGGGGCAGCATTTAGGCCGTCGTCGACAGCGAGGGATGAGACCCACTGCCGGCCACACCATTATCTCTGGCCGAGCGCCGGCGCGGGAAGTCCTCCGAACCCTTCGTCGTTGCCCTAGTGTGGGCGGATCCGTCCTCCCGCCGCCCACCTATCCACATCCCAACGACCTTCAGGTATCTCTTCCTTCGAAACCGCCCTAGCTCTACTTCCACAGCTTGCTATGTCACTGCATGTGCATCATTTTCTATCTCTCACCCCTCTCGATCGGATGGTCCAATGACACATATTTTTCTTCTTCTATTGTTAGATGTAAAGCTACTTCATGAAGTCAAATCTTGTACTTGGTTCAAACAATAAATAAAGTGGGGTGGGGGAATTTAGTATGTACATCGGACTTGGTACAAACAGGAAGGATAGGGGGTGAAAGTAGTACAGACTGGTCATCTAACCAGTCTCTTGGTCGAAAAGGGGAATATAGGGGAAACGTTGTACACAATGGTATGACCAGGACTAGATTTGCTATCCACACATAAGATGGTTGCATGCATCATTATGATGCAGAGGCCGGGGGCATGCCTCCATTTCCAAAAAAACATAGGAATAGGTTGCTAGAGTGAACAAAAATGGGACCAACCCGGATATGTTTCTTGGATGTTTGTTTCTCCGGGAAACAAACTCTGAATCACCACTTTATGCCCCGGTTTGGGTACATGGTGCTGGACTGCTGGTGCACCCACTGTCCCATGCCCTTATACCAAATATTTAGTTGTTCTTAATCTAATGCCCCTGGTAAAATGAAGCCATGCCACTGTTATAAGCCATGACAAGTTTATCCAAATGTTTTTGCCTGTAATTGTTTGAGACTCTGACTGTTACCTCTGTAGCTATTTGTGCAAACAGGGATATCCATTTCACCTAGTTTCTGTTGTGACCTTTTGGTGCCCTTCACAAAACACTTCTTAAAAGAAGTGACTTTTGTGCTGTTTAACTGGAATGTCTGAATGGAACAGTTGGTTCATTTCGGTGGAACTGCACAAAGGGAGATCTGTGTTCCAATCCTCATCATCCATATTGGCACCATATCCTTCCATTAGGTAAGAATGATATTTAATGCATGTGTTCATCTCTATTTTGTGACTGCCATGAGAAAATAATGCTATTGTTTACTAGTACACTTGTACTCCCTCACTGACAAAACCAATTCTGAAATAGAAGGCCAATCATGTACTTGGTTTCACCAACTAGTGAGGAGAAAGAGAAACAGAGCATGAAGAGGAAGAGGAAGAATAAACAGTGCCAAGGTGATCTTGCTGAAGTCGAGGCCTCACTCGAGGCCATTCAAGGGCTTCCGCAACGTCTACCTTACATGTGAGACGATCCTCCAGGGAGCCCTTCCACTTCTGTGTATTGTCCATGATGAATTTGATGCTACTGTTAGAGTAATATGCTAATGTCTTTCTATCCTTTCTCACTAAGCTAATGAAGGTTTCACCTTGTTCCTACTTGTTAAAACAGGGATCATCTTGTGCCAATCGTACATTTTAGTGGAACTACACAAGACAATACAATGAACTGTATCCCAGCCAGTGCTTTAACTCTGCTGGAAGTTCTTGATAATCTTTCGATATAATCTCAGCACTGGTAAACAAGAGTGATTTCAACCATACATTTGAAGTGCACAAAAATATATACTATTGAGTGATTCCACTGAGTGCTTTATCATCTCTTCTGGGACAACATGAATAAACTTTTTTTGCTCAGGTTGGTACTGGCCTAAGGCCTTCATCCATATTAGGTTGTTGTCATCTTGTATCGTGCTACTGTCATGAGAAACTCCTTTATCTTTGCATGTTAAAGTTTTGCAACCTATGATACATGGCAATGCTTTCAATGTTGAGCTAATTGGCACTAATTAAATAAACTAATACCTCTCTTTAAGCAAGACTACTATGTTTCTAACTTTACCCATTAAGATAATGAGGGTGCTTCTATTTGTTAGTGTATGTTTCATCAACTAGTCCCACTATTACAGTAATCTCACTCTCTCAATATATGTGTCAACAGCGATGCTCGATTTTGGTGGAACTGCACAAAAACTTTGGGTGCTTCATTGCCTCGAGAACTTCCTTCCTTTCTTTTCAGTCACTAATATGGGCTTGCTTCCTTCCTTTGCTATCAGTCGCTTGGCTTATCTCGGCTTCCAGTTAAAGGAAATAGTAATTGATATGCTACCTCACACAGGTTGGTACTGGTCTTTATCCTGATTATTGTGCTTGTCATATGTATTGGTAATTTGGTATTGTGCTACTATTTGCTGATTTCATAAAGGAGTAAGTTGGAGCCTGAACTCGTAGGCAAATCATTACATTGGGTGATTTCAGTAGAACTGCACAAAAGGATCAGATGGACAGGTACTTATGTTGCTGCTATGTACTCCAAAGTTCACTCAAACAAGCATCGATGTTGACAAGAAGAAGTGCTTATATTCATTCGAGTATCAACCAGCATCAACCAGTTGTCAAACTCCAAGTATTAGGAGAGTGAACACCAAAAATATTGCTTCGCGCATAGCCTAGAAAAACGCAGTCCAGTCTTTGGTCCCAACTTGTGTCGTTTGGTTATCGACACATATGGTACCGAACCGTATGGCATGGAGTCTAAAGATTCCAGACAAGTTGGTTGATGCGTATATTCATCTCGCACTTAATCAGTCTGCACGCCAGGGATGCTCCATTTCAGTTGAAATGCACAAAAAATTTGGGTGGTTCATTTTCTCAACTGCCTCCTTTCTTGTCTGCAATGTAGAATTTTGGCAAGCTACAGGACTAAGATTAGCCGGTAAACTAGTTGGATGAAAGTAGTGGCCAAGTTGCTCAAACCTCCCTCGGCATGAGGCTAGTATTCGAGGATAAACCTACAAGCAAAGTTCAGATTGTCTGTGCCGCCTCTTATGTATTCGAAAGTTTACTCGTACAAGCATTAATTTTAGCAAGAAGTACCTCTGAGTGAACACCATTTACCAGTCTGTACCCTAGGTAATTAAAGTTCGTCCATGGATGATATTGGTTGCATAAACATACTGAACACGTGTATATCTGAATCTTTTTGTGAATTATCTATGAATATTGTCGTGTGATCTATCAATCATTTGGATGCATAGACATGCTGAACTTGTGTATATATAGGAATCTTTTGAGTTGTTGATTGTGAATGTTGGCTATAAATATGAACGTGTCCAGCAAACCTGAGTTTGATACGAATATTTACCTGTTCCGTTGTACTTGTATGTGAACTTGTTAGTATGTCTACTGCGGGAATTGTGACGTGTGGGTGTCAACGACACACCTTCTTCCCGAGAAGAATTTCACCCGCTTTGTTAAAGTAGTAACAGCGCATCAGCTCTTTTTAATATTTTTGCTCTGCCTTCCCCCTCCCCCGCTCAACCCCTGTCGTAATGTTTTCGGCCTCAAAACAAGCATAGTACTGCGTTGTTTTGGGGGCTTGATGAAAAATTGAGTGCTGGTTTCTGTAGGTTGGCCCGTCCAGCAAATGGGCTGCTGGTCCGCCACAGACTGGGAGGTTAAAAATACAAGTTGTATGGTGTAGAGGCAAGTAAAAAACACCATCGAGAGCCATCCACTAAACAAAAAATCATGTCTGATGTGCTTCTTCAGTCGTGCCGCCGGCCCCCTCTTTAATCCAGTTCGCTCGGGGATCTAGCTGATACTCCTTTCCGGTTTATATGGCTCAATTCAAAAATCTCACCAACCAAGGTAGATGGTGAGTGGTGGAATACTTTTTGTAGTTTGCAAAAGCACCCAATTAATGCTCTTGTTTTCCTCAAAAAAGTATGTTTACCAATGCATTAATTGCCATGCATGCACGCATAAATTACATGCGTTGGTCAATTTTCTCTTAATACTTGCATGCAATAATTTAATGCACCTTGGAATCTGAACATGTGATGGGGAACAACCAAATTGAGCCTTATAAAATGGAAAAACTAAAATTTTGAGATAAGCCCTATAAACCGGAAAGGAGGGAGTATCATTTTTTCCCAGAGAGCGAACAAGTATCAGCTAGGCCTTATGCGTAGCCCACGACATACAGAGACAATGGTTTCAACTTATTTTTTGAGATCCATACCAGCCTAAGGGCCTCCCAGCGTAGGTTTTACTTTTTCTTAAAGATCGGCAGCCCAATGTATTTTCTTAATAAAACGCAGATCTCTGTTCTATTTATCTATATATAAGAATAATAATGTTGTGTCCAATTTATGTTTTCCCTTCTAACCACATTATATATATTTATATTATTACTATTATCATATATTTTATAGAGACTTATATATACATTATAAAAACATCCGACGTGTTATTAACTTATAAAGGTAAATGTTTGACAGAAGTTGGCAAGGAAAATCCTGGTTGTTTTTGACTCACAGGTAGGAAAATCATGGTGATTGCGTACAAAAGCTTGCGAAGCTTTTAAGGACCAATGTAATAATAACGCGCTCATTTTTATTTTGAGCAATAACTCGCAAATTTTTTAATTTTATATATAAAAAATGTGTCGCAACGATTTTTTTTTTGAAATTAATTGCTCCTTCTAACCTAACATTATATATAGAACGAGCCCAGCTAATTCGTGTATTTCAAGAAAGTGCAAATGGGCTGGTATTTCTTAGAAAATATTAAATGGGCCTCATTGACGCGAAATTATTTGTTCACCCAGCCCAGCAAATGGACTGTACATTCTACAAAACATGGTTTAAATATATGCCACATTTTTGTAGGCTGACATGTGGGCCAATAGGTCGAAGCCTACGCAGGGCGTTGTCAACTTGGTCAACAAATGATTATGACATCCGCAGCCATGGTCAACAAATGATTATGTCAACTTGGTCAACTTGTTTTCCTCAAGTGTCGTCGGGACCGTCTGGTCCAGCCTTCGGCGGCTAGCGGCTCTGCTTACCACGCATCGCTGCGAAGAGCTACCCCACCGCCGGCCAGGCTATCCCTCCACCCCTCCACACCTCATGTTATTCTGCACCAACTACAACCCACGTCGCACAAAAACCAGTTATAACCCTTGTACTCCTCTCAATCTGCAACTCCACTGCAGTGTCTTCCCATATCCGGGTCGTTCCCGTCCGGGGCCTCACTGGGATCAGCACGGCGTGGTCAACAAACAAGAGTCATTGGAAGAGGACTGTACGTGGAGATCCTGACGGCTGGGACCCACGAGGTCCATGGTCGCATGCAAGGAAAGTTCCTCCTTATTAAGCTGGAAAAAAATGTTTCCTCCCCTGACAGCTGGGACCCACCGGTTATATCTTCGCACGGAAGGAAGTGCCTCCTTGTTATGCAAAAAAAACTATTCCTCCCGTTGACAGCTGGGACCCATCAGATTTGGTGGCTGACTTGTGGGCCTACTAAGGGGACGTGTACGCAGGGCTTTGTCAACTTAATCGACAAAGGATTCTAGCAGCTGGACTATTGGATGTTAATCCAACAGCCGTGCTCCTACTTCAACCTCTGTTCTTGCTCCTGTCTCCCGTGGGCAGGAGTGTTTCCGCACACCCGAACCAATCAAGTTTCCCAGTCCTCTCCATCTGCGACTCCACTGCCGCGTATCCCCATCTTCGGGTCGTTCCAGTCTGGGGCCTCGCCGTTGTCCATCGGCCTTGGTGCGCTCGACACGGTGTGGTCAACGTGGTCAACAAACGAGAGTCATCAGAAGATGACTGTACGTGAGAGGCTGATAGTGGGGACGCACCACGCCCATGGACGCATGCATGCAACTGCATCCTTTTTACCCTAAAAAATAATGTTTTCTCCCCCTGACTGTTGGGACCCACCAGCTACATCTTCGCACGCAAGGAAGTGCGTCCATATTACGGGCAAAAAAATGATTCACCCCCTGACTGCAGGGACCCACCAGCTAAATCTTCGCACGCAAGGAAGTGCCTGACAGTTGGGACCCACCTGGTCGAAGTGTACGTAGCATTGTCATTCTGGTCATGAACGTGTACGTACATACGATCGGTCTATCTGCAGGCTGCAGCAATGAACCGTGGCTGTGTAAGGAAGGGCACGTGTCATAGTAGAGGCGCACACGTGTGTCGTAGTAGAGGCGCGCACATAGCATGTACATGTACGTACCGCGGCCAGGGTGCAAGAAAGAAAATACGGCCACGTACGTACATACAGGCGGGGTCTCGGATGCCTACTGGCGCATACGTACAGCCAGGGCTCATGTACATGGCTGGGTCCGAACAGAGAAGCTGCGCCATCGTCGTGGTCATGGGGAGGCAACCGGCTTGGTCGGAACGGAATGCTTCGTCGTGTTCATCGGGAGCCGACCGGCTTGGACGGAACAACCGATGGAAACGAGGCCTGGCATACCGCAGAATGCAGGAAACAGCCTTGTGTTCGACTGGCCACGGTCGAAACAGGATCCTGTTCATTGGCAGGGGTCTGGCGTACCACAAAACGGAGGAAACAGACCTCCTACGGTGGAAATGGGGTCCTGTTGATCTGGAGGGGTGTGGCGTACCAGAAAACGGAGGAAACATACTTGTGTTGGAGCGCTACGGTCGAAACGGGGATCCTGTTCATTGGGAGGGGTGTGGCATACCACAAAATTGGACTCCACGGGATACTGCTCATCTCCACCGTCGACTGCCTCCACGGGCGACCTCCTCCAGCCTCCACTTGCGACTGTTCATCCACGGGCTCCTGTTCATCCAGCCTCCATCACGCGCTCCTCCACCGGCTACTGTTCAACCAGCCCTCTCCACGGGGTCCTGTTCAACCACCCCTCAACAGGCTACTATTCATCTAGCCTTCTACCGGCTACTATTCAACCAGCCCTCCATGGGGTCCTTTTCATCCAGCCCTCCACAGGGTCCTGTTCATCCATCGGCTCGATCGATCGGGGTACTGTTCATCCAGTGGCAACGGCCTCTACTACCACGGGGTCCTGTTCATCCAACCCCCCACTGGGAACTGTTCATCCAAACCACCCGCCCCAACAACGCTCACTGTTCATCCAGAGGCAGCACGATCGGCTTCAGTTAGCAGAAGTAGCGAAGGAATCACTCGGGTTCAGTTAACAGCAAGGGATCGATCGATCGCTCGGGTTCAGTAACGTGTAGCCTGCAGTGCAATCGCTCGGGTCCAGTTAGAGCCCAATGCCTCGCTCGGGTTCAGTTCGATCGCAACGCCTCGCACACACGCGCATATGTACGAGAGAAACGCGCATCGCTCGGCCCCCGACCACCCACCGTAACCGGGAACTCCTCAATATTTTCCTCGCCCTCGCATGGACGGCCCAAAGAATGTCATGCAGCTGCATCTCCGGCATGCCCAGGATGAAAAGCCCATTTTTTGTCATGATTTTTTGTCATAAAAGTAGGACCCCACCACATCTATGATGATACCGGGTTTTGTCACAATTATTGTCATAGAAGTGTCATAAGTATGACAAGAAAAAAATTCATGCGGCCCAAAATGTCACGGATGTGTCTTTTTTTGTAGTGCACTAACTGACAGGGAGAGGCATACATGACCCAGCAACGAACATGTCAGTCATCAATGCATGAACCCAAGTCATAGCAAACTACAAGGACTTAAAGGAACAACGCGTGACATTTCCCCGAAGGGACAGACACAAGAACAAAGAAGGACACATGCCTGCCAGCCTAAGTGTTCCGGAGCAGTAGCAAGTTACCATGGCTCGGTGGAAGCACTAGGAGCCATTTCCCCATAAGAGAGGCTACCAAGAATAAACAACTAGATTGTCGAATCCCACACATACCAAGCATTTCAAATCATACACACAATATGCCCGATATGTGCAAATACAACATGGCATCACAACAAAACTCTACGACTCAAAGTAATTATTCAGAAGGCTCCGAAGAGTCATACATAGTAAGAATTACAATCATGGGTCACATGACCCGACATACAGAGCATACAAGAAACAGAAGCATAACATGTCTGAGTACAGACTACTACAAATGAAAAAGGCTGAGAAGCCTGACTATCTACAAGACCCTCCCAAGGGTACAAGATCATAGCTGAGGTAACAAGATAAACGTCGAAGTCCACATGGAACTACTAGTGAGACTGAAGTCTCTCTACAAAAACATAAATTAACCAAATGTGAGTACAAATGTACCCAGCAAGACTTACATTAGAACTAGCTACATATGCATCAGTATCAAAAAAGGGGTGGTGGAGTTCAACTGTAGCAAGCCAGCTTTGACTCAGTGGCTATCCTGTACTATGACTGCTGGTAACTCTTTTGAGGTGGCGCACATGAGTCCACATATTCACCATAGCAATACACCACTATGGATCTGCTCAAGTCTCCCTACGAGAAGGTCATCCATAACACTCACGCTTATCTTGCGCATTTTGGAGTATCCACTTCCACTTGTCTATGAAGTGCAAAAGCAACCTAGTAGTCCTTTACCGCGGACGTGGCTATTTGAATAGATCATGTTAAACCTACAGGGGTGTACTTCTTCACAGACGCTCCCACCAGTTATCGCCATTTACACGACATGTACTCGACAACCTTCAAGTGGAAGCGCAGGGAGGGTGTCGGCCATGACCTGACTAACCACACAAGTATCTAGTCCAGGTTTATCGCCTATTCGGGTTCCATCTGCAAGGAGATCCGACCGAGGTTTCGCTCACGGCCTCAAACGATGAGAGCAGGGTTCCTGAGGCACCAAACGGGCATCTCTGTACACTGTGCCTCGTGTCTCTACTGCATCATAGCCCACCCCTAGGGTCAGCACTATGCACGGCCCCCAACACATATCCTACAAACACCAGAAACTAGTTGCAACTCCTGGACAAAGATCAAGGCGATTAATAAGTCGAGAGGGGCACTTAAGCATTCCAATGGGTGGTAGTAACTGTCTTGGATCACAAACACATAACTCAGTTCCTGAGGACGGTTTCAATGAGACAACCCACCATGTACTCCTACATGGCCTCTCATCGCTGCCTTTACCAAATCATGTTCACATACTTAGCTCTCAACAATAGGACATGTTCATCTCCATTCCGATCCATCCCCAATGAATCATACCCGACACAACTATAAGCATAGCAGGCATAACAAACAAGAATGAATGAGTAGGCACATCATGGCTCAAACAACTCCTACTCATGCTAGTGGGTTCCAACTATTTATTGTGGCAAAGACAGGTCATGCAGAGGAAAGGGGTTCAACTACCGCAGCATGTAACAGTTGAATCGTTGTTGTCCTAATGCAGTAAAAGAGAGCAGGAGTGAGAGAGTGGGATTGTATCAGAATGTTCAATGGGGTTTGCTTGCCTAGCACTTCTGAAGATAGTAATAGCTCTTCATCGGTGTCAATGATCACAACATCGGAACAACGTCCAATGAGAGGGAACGAACACCGGCATACAAGAGGGAACACAATCAATGCAGTGCAACAATGTGATTCATGAATGTGACATGGCAATATGATGTTGATTGAGCTAATGCAACTAGCAACACAATTAAGTGTAGTTGGTTTGAGCCCAAGGTTCAAATTCAAACTCCACATGTGGTTATTTAAATGCCATTCATTTGATTTGTCCTAAACATTAGCCAAAAGTTGCTCTAACATGCATGAAAGTTCCATAAACAGATTCTTTGGATTTTTCTGATGATTTTTCATATATTAATTACTTTAATCTGAGCTATGGTTGAATTTCTGTGAATTTTTGAAGTTTTAGATTATTTTCTGAAATAAATAAATCATCTAGATTTACTTAAATACAGAAAAGCATTTATGACATCACCACTGCGTCACTGCAACGTCAGCCAGTCAACAGGGCGGGTCTAGGTCAAACCTGACGTGTGGGGTCCACACGCCAGTGACAGTGCAGGCTAGGGTCACAGACAGGTGGCCCTGGTCAATGTCCACGTCAACAAAGTCAATGCTAACGGGTGGGTCCCATTGGTTATGAACTAATCTAAACAGAAATTAAACTATCCTAAACAGGCACGGGGGCCCACATGGCAGTGGCCCTGGGGGTGTTTAGAGGTGTCATTAGTCCTAACTAAACCGGCGCCACATCAGCAGTTGACGCCGGCGACCACAGCAACGGCGGGGACTCACCAGAGTTGGTCGGGACGGTGCTACAGAACACCGCTTCGTGCGTGGTTTGCGGCTACGGTGAGCTAGAGGTGCGGCGCATCTTCTCGGGCAAGCGCCAAGAGTCGGGGTGGCCTACAGAGACGACAGCGACGACGGAGGCGGCGGCACTGGCTCGAGCGGGCACGAGGCTGTGGTGAGCAAGGAAAGCAACTGGCGGCGACATTGGCTCCTGGGGAGCTGCTGAGCATCATGACGTGCCTGGATGCGAGTTGCGGTGGCTCAGACCATGATGGTGCTAAGGCCTATGGCACGGAGCTCTCGACTCTGGTGGCTAGGCTAGCTGGAGGAAGGGGTTGATCGCAGTGAGAGGGGGGAAACGCTCGGGGGCTCATAGCGGTGCCGTAGGGATGGCCAGCATGCTCGGTGAAGCTCGGATGACGGAAAATCGACAGTGGCAATCAGGCGGTCGTGGACGGGGAAGAAGACCGCGGCGTCACCTTGAGATCCTCGGCTCGGGTCCGTTGGTGGAGATGGCCAGCGCAAGGAGGTTGGGCCGTTGGTCTCTCTGGACGGGCGAGATGACGATGGTGGCTATGTGTTTGGCGGGCGGCAGCGACAGGGGCGCTCGGGCACATGCGAGGGAGGATGTAGAGGAGGGGAGAGCGGTCGAGGGAGAGAGAGGGAGAGCTGGACGTCTCTGGGGGTCGCGTGGCGTCGTCTGGGCGCGTCGAGGAGGAGCCAGGCAGGCAGGGAGGAGCTGGCCTCCTCGGCCGCACACGTGCGAGCACACAGCTGCTCCTACTGGCAGGGGGTAGAAGACAATGTTGCCCCTAGTGGGCTGGGCTGCTTCTGCTAGGTAAGGCCCACGTAAACTCTTTCTCTCTCTTTCCTTCATTCTAGTTTCAGTTTTCTAATTTTCTGCAACTGTTTTGGCTTTAGCATGAATACTAAAGCATTTTGTAAAATCTTGAGATAATTTGTGGACACTCTCTGGATTATTTCAGTCGCCCACAAATAATTCCAGCATTATTTGAGCACTAAAATTATTTATACTATTTAAATGCCCAAAGTCAAATACAACATGATTTAATTCAAAAATCCAGATTGACCTATAAAAATGTGCACCATTTTTGGCAGAGGTTCTGGACCAATTCAAAAATGATGAACTTTTCCAAAGGCATTTTCGGTTCATTGAAAATATTTTGAGGTTGAACCTATTTGAGTTACATTTGTGCTAGAGTTTATCAATCCCCATTTCAAATTTCTTGAGATTAAGCATGATGACATGAATGCTTAAGCAAAGACAGGCAAGGACTAAGCTAGGGTTGTGACAACTCACCCCCACTAAACAAGAATCTCGTCCCGTGATTCAAGACATGAGGTAAGAAGACAGAAGGGACAAAAAGCTAACATAATCTTCATGATCCAACTGCCCTTCTCGGAGATGTTGATCCATTGCATCATATTGATCTTCACATCCTTGCTTTCGAGATCTTCATCCGACTATGACGATCGAAGAGAGGAAACTTGACAGAATTCGATCTTCACAAAGATCAAGCGATACACGATCAACTCATGGAATGCGAAGTTGGATCATCTCTTGAGTTGAAACATGAAACACACATCGAGAGGGAAGGAGGAAACAGAGGACGAAGGTTTAAGTTGGTGGGCAACAATTCCACACTTAAGTAAGATGGTGAACGGTTTCAATGTAGCGGGAGTCAATTGCCATGACTCCATGATGTGGTACCTTGGAGGAGGTGACTCGTAGAGTTATTCCCTTAAGTGGCAAAAAGAATTAATTTTGATATTTAGATCATTGAAATTCTCTATACCAGCCTAAGGCAATTCATAATCGATCACTTGAAGGAGTTCGAAGAAATGGCATGATCGAGCTAGAATGGATGATGTGGACTGCCTTCTTGAAGACAACGCAATGAGTGATTTTTGCTTATCATTGGAGATGGATAGAACCCATGTTAAGTCCACTTTTGAAGATGATCTTGGACAACAGCTGTTGAAAAGGCAGCCCATGGGAAATTGGCACAATGGCGGCGCAAGCTGGGGACAAAATGCAAATGTTGGGAATGTTCCAACCATCATATCTGCCTGAGATTCAGATCTGGTTAGAAACAGAATATTTCAGACGGCATGTCTTGAAAAGAAAGTTTGCAACACAAACCGATGAGATGATGTTGTGAGATTCTCGGGAAATGAACTACAATAGCAAGCTCCAAAACATGAGCTGGTTCTGCTACATACATGTGAACACGCTGTCCAAGACAAGAATGACCATATAGTTGTCTTACAACGAAACACTACTGAGTTCTGATTGGGAACCATTAGTGCGGAGAGCGAAGTCCTGCGCATGTACCTTTGGGTCCTTAAGTGTTAGCACTTAAGAACTTCTTTTCCTTGAACAAATCAAACTGTGGCTTTAGGTGCTAGGAAATACATGTGGAATGGAGGTTGCAAATCTGCCAAACCATAGTATACTTCGCACGTATGTGAATGACTTGGGATAATTCTGGTAGAAGCAAAACAAACTTTCTCGAGTCCACGACGACAACTTGTAACAAAAGCACATGAATTTGAGGATGTCACTTCTTTCACCATAACATATACTTCATGAGCTAGCATGAAGAAATGCTTTCAAAAGTTTCAAACACTAGCTTAATGTTCAACATGAATCATGGAGAATATAAAATGTTGCTGATGGGCTCAACAACAAGTCATCAAGATTTCCATGAGAATGGAATTCCACAACTATGTGAACAAGGTGATAGCATTGGTCAGAACAAAAGATATAACGATGTATGCTCGAGGAAACAACCACGAGTAAGACAACATTACGAACATCGTTGTTTCTGATTTGATTTGACAATAGCCCATAGTCAAATCAAAGATTGGATAAGATAATAGGTCCAACAATTGATCATGAGCACCAATCAATGGAGATAGCATCTTACTTCAACACACACACAAATGCAAAGATATCCCTTTGGAATGAACTAAATTAGGAAAGATTTTATGTTCTAACTCTCCATGTTGTTATTTAGCTTAACCAACTAGCTCAGGGGTATCCAACACAGATTCTTGGAGAAAGGGTGGTTTACAAGAAATGAACTTGATCACGAGCTGAACATAACAGTTAGGGAACAACCTGGTGACACTTCCGAGAAGATATTCCAAAAATCACGAACCACCGGTATGTTATTAAGCTTGGGAGCAATCTTGCTTTCGATACAAGATGATGTGGTCAAATAAGCAAGGGGTTGACACAATCCTAACTCCTTGATCAAAAAGTGCACCAGGAAAATGGACTAGGTAGCACAATCTATCTTAGAATGATGATTCAATAACCAACACGCTAAGAGTGAAATTATTGTCCTTTAACTATGAAGAAACGGGGTTGCTAGGAGTGTTGATTTCACACATTTTAGTTCACTTGTCGGCATTCCGGTTGCAACGACACGGGGACTGAGGAATGAATAATGATGGAGAGAGGTATCACTGTATCAAGATTTCAAAGGATGGTGTGCAATTCCCATGATATTCTTGATATAAAGATGGTAATACTCCAAGTAGAACATAACAAAAGCTAGATTGGCATTTTAATCTGTGGAGTACAACTACTTTGACCCAATCCTGGATATGGATGATGTACCGGATGTTGTTTCTCCTAGTCATTCCGGAATAGAATGGCTTGATGGACCACAAGAATAATAGGCATCAATGAACACGAATGCACACATACTCTTGACTATGAACTAATAGAAGAAGGTCGGAATACGTCTGATGAGGGACAACTCAAGGGTCATATAACTTTCTGAGTTGTGGATGCATGGATTAGTAAGTCGAGCAAGCTCAGCATATTTCTTTCGGATAACCCATGTAGAAAGATAAGTGTCGCGGGATATCCGCGGCCACCTATGGGACTGGGCGGCCCCTTGCTGGTTCGGCAGGGGGACGTCGTGTTTCGCAAAGAGCAGACCAGCTGAAAGTGCAGATGTCCCTGGGTGGTTTTGGTAATTCCTAACAACATATAGCTCATTGAGCTAATGCTATTTGAAGATAAATATTTCAGGAAAGCTCAATGATTGTCATAGCATGGATTAGAAAGTGGACCCCTCAAAATGCTAAGGACAAAAGATTGGCTCAAGCTCAAAGCACAAGACTCTACATTTTACTTTTAGTGATCCAAGATCACATTGAGTCCATAGGAAAAGCCAATACTATTAAAAGGGGGTGAGGTGTTGCTTAATGAGTCACTTGCTCAAAATGCTTAGTGATATGCTCCAAAAACCCTCAACTACTTTCTCATATCCACATATGTCCCAAACCAAAAGTACAACTCGTCCCCACCAAAATCTTCTATCCGGAGCCACCGAGTTCACTTGACATAGCCACCGCCTAAAACCCTTGTCACTTCAATCTCATTGATAGGGATCTCAGTCTCACCGAGATGGGATTGCAAACTCTCTATTTCCCTTCGTAACGTTTCGGTCTAACCGAGATGAGTGATCGGTCCCACCGAGATTGCAATGCAAACTCTCTATTTCCCTTTTGTAACGTTTCGGTCTAACCGAGATGAGCAAATCGGTACCACTGAGTTTGCCTGACCAACTCTTTGTTTGTCTATTACCAAAATCGGTCCCATCGAGTTTGTGTAATCGGTCTCACCGAGATTACGTTATGCCCTAACCCTAATGGAATCGGTCCCACCGAGTTGACATGTCGGTCCCACCAAAATGCCTAACGGTCACATTATGAACCAAATTGGTATGACCGAGTTTTATGATTCGGTCCCACCGAGTTTGGTGATTTGTGTGTAACGGTTAGATTTTGTGTGGAGGCATACCCCTCCACCCACTCTTCATTTATGGAGAGAGCCATAGGAATATGCTTACACTTCCAACACACATTTTCTGAGAGAGAACCACCTACACTTGTGTTGAGGTCAAGATATTCCATTCCAACCACATAAATCTTGATCTCTGGCCTTTCCCAAGTTGCTTTCCACCCAAATCATCTTTCTACCAAATCCTATCCTATGAGAGAGAGCTAAGTGTTGGGGAGACTATCATTTGAAGCACAAGAGCAAGGAGTTCATCATCAACACACCATCTATTACCTTTTCAAGAGTGGTGTCTCCTAGATTGGTTAGGTGTCTCTTGGGAGCCTCCGTCGAGATTGTGGAATTGAACCAAGGAGTTTGTACGGGCAAGGAGATCGCCTACTTCGTGAAGATCTACCCAGTGAGGCAAGTCCTTCATGGGCGATGGCCATGGTGGGATAGACAAGGTTGCTTCTTCGTGGACGCTTCGTGGGTGGAGCCCTCCGTGGACTCATACAACCATTACCCTTCGTGGGTTGAAGTCTCCATCAACGTGGATGTATGATAGCACCACCTATCGGAACCACGCCAAAAATCTCCGTGTCTACATTGCGTTTGCTCCCTCCAAACTCCTCCCTTTACCTTCATATGCAATTGTTTTACATTCCGCTGCTATACTCTTAGAATTTCATGTGTAGGTTGATTACTTGAATTGTGCTAAGTTGCTAAAATCTGCCAAGACTTAATATTGGGAAAAGGTTAGATTTTTATTTGGTCAAGTAGTCTAATCACCCCCCTCTAGACATACTTTCGATCCTACAAGTGGTATCAGAGCTTTGGTCTCCATTTGCTTTGATTTCCATAGCTTTTGGTGATCATAGCCTTGGTTTCACAACCTAGGAGAGTATGGCGTCTAGTGAGGGAAATTACCACCGTAGAGGTCCTTACATTGATGGTACTAATTTTGCTAGTGGGAAGCATAAGATGAAAATGCATATTCTTGGACATAACCCCGCTGTTTGGGCTATTGTGTGTATTGGCTTACAAGGTGAATTCTTTGATGGGAGAGAACCGAACCGTGAAGCTACCGCGGAAGAGTTGAAGATGCTGCAATACAATGCTCAAGCTTGTGATATTCTCTTCAACGGATTGTGCCCCGAAGAATTCAACAAAATCAGTTGTCTTGAGAATGCAAAGGAAATTTGGGATACTTTGATTGATATGCATGAAGGTACCGACTCTGTCAAGGAATCCAAATTGGATGTGCTTCAAAGTCAACTTGACAAGTTCAAAATGAAGGGTGGTGAAGGTGTCGCTGAAATGTACTCTAGGCTTGCTCTCATCACAAATGAGATTGCCGGATTGGGAAGTGAAGAGATGACCGATAGATTCATCATCAAGAAGATCCTAAGAGCCTTGGATGGAAAATATGATACTGTGTGCACATTGATCCAAATGATGTCCAATTACAAAGCTCTCAAGCCAATGGAAGTCATTGGAAGAATTGTTGCTCATGAGATGTCACTCAAGGATAAGGAAGAGCTTCACAACAAGTCAAGTGGTGCTTACAAAGCCTCACGTGATACTCCCACATCATCAAGTGAGAAACAAACCTTCAACAAAGAATTGAGCCTAATGGTGAAGAACTTCAACAAGTTTTACAAGAGTAGAAGCAAGGAAAGAAGTTCCAAGTCAAGGTCCTACAATGACAAAAGATCTTCTAGTCGTGAGCACAATTTCTACAATTGTGGAAGATCCGAACACTATTCCAATGAGTGTACGGCTCCATACAAAAGAAGAGAAGATTCTCCTAAAAGAAGAAGTAGAAGAGAAGAATCACCACCAAGAGAGAGAAGGAGTATAGATGAATGTTATGAACGAAGAACACCGCGGAGAAGAAAGGATTCAGGAAGGAAGGACAAGTCATCAAAGAGCACAAGACGAAGACATCAAACTCATGTTGGTGAATGGGTATCCGGCTCCGACTCCGACGATCACTCCGAGAGAAGTTATCACTCTGACTCCGAATATACTCAAGATGAAGGTCTTGCCGGTCTAGCACTTGTGTCAACCAACTCCTACGACATATTTAACTCACCAAATGAAGGGATTGGAAGTTGCTTCATGGCAAAAGGCCCAAAGGTATCACACCCCGAGTATGTTGATTTCAATAGTGATGAAGATGATTTGCTAGGTGATGATGATTTACTTGTTGACAACTCTAGTTATGAAAACTATGATGAACTTGCTATTAATCATGCTAATCAAGATAAAATGAATGACAATGATAAGAAGGAGATTGAGCGTCTAACTAAAGAACTAAACACTCTTAAGTTAGCTCATGAAACTACCTTGGAAGATCGTCGAGAACTTTTAAAGACTCACGAAAATCTATGCCTTGAAAAGCTCAATCTTGATCAAGAGCATGAGTTCTTAAAAGCGATCAATGATGATCTTTGCAAGAAAAGTTCTTCTTACATTGCCAAGCGTTTACTATTTTCTACATACATTCCACAACTTAAATCTAGCAACAAGAACAAGAAAGATTCTTCTTCTAGTAGTAGCAACAATCATGCTAAACCCATTGATGTTGCTTCTACTAGTTCTCTTGATTACACTAATGATTCTCTTAGCCAAGTTACACTTGAGCAAGAAAATAGATTATTGAAGGGAATTATAGAGAAATGTGTTTACAAGAGCCTTGCCGAAAGTAAGCAATTTGAGGAAATTGTACACAAACAAGGAAGACACCGGAAGAATCAAGGTGTTGGTTTTGAATGAAAGTTCAATGCCAATGGAGTTGAGTGGGAAGAAGATCAATACCCCGAGACAGAATTTGTTCCTCAACAAGAGAAGTATGATCCTACTTCTTTCCAAGGAACACAAGCTCAAGGTGATCTTCCACCACAAGACCACAAGTTAAAAGGCAAGGACAAGATTAAAGAGGATATTGATGCATTTGAAGAAGCACCTAAGGCCTTGGTCAAGTGGGTTCCCAAGGCTACATCAAGTTCCACTTCATCAAGTATGACTACAACTCCAAGGATTCCCATCAAGATGGTGCCGATCCCTAAGAAGAAGAACTAGAGAGTTCTTGAGGGTGACTCCGCAACATACCTCACGCTTATCATCTTGGCAAGGACAAGTGCAAACAACTTCCATATCTTGCACTAGTTCAAGGAGTCACTGTGGGGACCCCGACTCATAAGTCGAGATCACCGAATGCACGTGTATAGTGATCCCAGAGATCAATGCTCACTGAACACACAGAAGCTGAATAACAAGAGTCTTACATCCATACATACCGTCTTACACAAATTATGACCATTATGGTCAAGTCTTACATAGATAAAGCCATAAGGACTGAACACCAAATAAACTTAAGCAGCGGAAATTCTTCGTCGGTAAGTAGAACCCATGCCGTCTGCCTTAACCCTACAGGCATTCTGACTGGGAAACGCCCTAGTTCGCATGTTCGTCTCCAAAGAACTCTTCTTCGAACTCCTGTTCTTCCATGCCTGGCGAATTAAATAACCAGTGGAAAGCCAATGAGCACTTCGAATGTACTCGCAAGCAACCCATGATTGGAACAGGGCACAATGATGCAATGATATAGCACTAAGTAGGTATTTTGCAGAAAGCTAGTTTTGAGTGCAATGACATGATCTATCAACATGTAAAGTATGCATCATGAGAGTACAGACATCCGTATGAACAAGTTACAGATATCAACATAAACAGAGTTGGACACCAATCCAAATTGATCATCGTGTCAAGTCATCTGACTTAACCCATTTAGCTCCATCAACACACACACACACATGGTTTGTAAAATTCTAGACGTAGTTTAAGCAGCACCTCCCAACTATCCTTGTCCGTGGACATGGCTATTCGAATAGTTTTACACTTTGCAGAGGTTGCACACTTTACCCACAAGATCCGGGGAACTTCCGTGTCATCCACGACCCGCGGTACCTCAAGTACCCGGGGTAAGCACCCGATCACTATCTTTCCCTAGACGACACTAACAAGGAGTCCACTCGTTGTTCCATATCCTCACGATGTACATCATACGAGACTCACTCGAGATCGTAACATCCGAGAGGGGACACAACGGTGTATCCGATGCCCTGTGAAAACAGTCATGGCCGCCCTACCTGGCACGACCCCGTCCCGAGAGAGAGCACCAACTCTCCCCCGTCACTAGTAATGCGGGTCCCAAGCTAGTATCGGCCTAGGTAATCAATAATGCCCTTTCCCATACAAGGGTAGAGTGGTTGCGCATGTAAGGTTGGGACAGTCGACAAATCTTAAATCTAATCCGTTTTCGAAAACAACACACACACTTGACTCGGTACACCACTTCATCATCAAGTGGTTACCCATCTCATTATCTCCCTCGGGCATAAGTGGCACCCGACGGGGTTTTCGAAAGGTCTTTTGAAAAATACTTTGTCTCCTTCACCATGCATATTCCCGTCCCTTTTTGCGTAGCAACTACTTTAGCATCCTATCTACTCCCACCGGCATAACCCTCATAAGAAGGTAGGGTCATGCACAATGCAAGTATCAACGAGGAAGTAACGGTGGCAAACCACCCCATGTGGTTACCACAGTATCATGTCTCCGATGCAAGCAATAAAAGTGTTATATGACATGCATAAAAAGGGTATCACAGCCATGGTCAAAGGGCTACTTGCCTGGCTTAGCAAAGTCTTCTTGGGTCTTCAAGGTTTTCTGGTCCAACCCCTTCGTCGGCAACGCAATCTATCGTCACAAAATAATAGCGAGAAAAAAATAAGGCAATAATAAAACAGAAAAACCATAGTGCTGAGAAAAATGTCAACTCATTTTTGTTAAATACTAGGGTGAAAACTAAGAAGGGGAAAATTCCTAGTTTTGGATTTGGAGTCATGGAAATAGTGCTAGGAGTTTTAAATGACAGGCATAAATGCTCAAATTCAAATTTAAATTTAAACAGTGAAGAAAAGTTGGTTTGATAAGAGTGAAAACTGCACCAATAAATAGGTGGGATTATTAAAAGAATTTAGGAGTTGGAATTATTGCATTTGGATTATTATTTAATCATGTGGATTTTTTGGAAAAGTTACAGTAAAAGAAAAGGAAAAAGGACACTGTGCAACTGGGCCTATTTGGCCACAGTGTAGCAGGCCCAGGGGGAATGCAGCCCGCGCAAGGCTGCCACGTCGAAGGCATATTTGAGAAATATGCTTCCAGCCAACGCAGCAAACCGGTGCGCGCACGTGTGTTTTAAACCTGACGTGTGGGACACACACGTCAGGACATGAGGCTGACGGACGGGCCCCATGGCCATCGTAGTCAACCTCGGGTCAGAGAGGGCGGCGAGCTCACCGGCACCGCTGTGGTCGACGGCGAGGCGATCTGAGGGCACCGACGTGCTCAGGACGGAGTCGCTGTTCGGGTGGAGGTGGAGTTGGTCGCCGGGGTGCAGGGGTTCGCCGGCGACGAGGAAGCCGGCGGCAGAGCTTCGGGAGGTGCTTGCCCTAGTCGATTCCAGCTGTAATAGAGAGGGGGAACAGAGGGGAAATGGTCAGGGAGGTGTGGAGGTTCCAGATCAAGAGGTAGAAGAGGCGGAGAGAGCCTGTACCCCGAGATCGACCGCGACCCGAGGCAGCGGAGCTCGAGCTCGATCTCGAGCACGGGTGCTCCTGGAGGAGAGTGGAGGGCATAGGGGGGCGATTTGGAGTAGGTAGGAGCGAGTGGTGGTGAGGGAGAGGCTCAGGGAAGCCTTTAAGTAGGCGAGTGTAACACCCTCGATGCGACTATAGCTCCCATGTGTCGAGGCACGACTTAGAGACATAATCGCATTGAAGGCATATGTCGCAAGTAAGGTAATCTTGACACATCCCATGTATTATATAATAAAGGGGAGATAACATAGTTGGCTTACACTCGCCACGTCAATCAAGGTACATAAATAACATTACATCATCCAAACACTCATGGCCCGACTACGGCGCCAAAATAAAAGATAACCCAACATGCGACACGGTCCCGATCACCCCCAACTGGGCACCACTACTAATCATTAGGAAAGGAAACATAATAACGCTGAGAGTCCTCGTCGAACTCCCACTTGAGCTCGAGCGCGTCACCTGGAGCGGAATCATCAGGCCCTGCATCTGGTGTAATAGTAAACTGTGAGCTACAGGGACTCAGCAATCTCGCACCCTCGCGATCAAGACTATTTAAGCTTATGGGTAAGGCAAGGTAAATATAAGTGGAGCTGCAGCAAGCGACTAGCATATATGGTGGCTAACCTGTTCGCAAAAGAGAGCGAGAAGAGGAGGCAAAGCGCAAGCGAGAAACTAGAGAGCAACCTGTGCAAGCATTACTCCAACACCGTGTCCACTTCCCGGACTCCACCGAGAAGAGGCCATCACGGTAACACACTCAGTTGATTCATTTTAATTAAGTTAAGGTTCAAGTTATCTACAACCGGACATTAACAAATTCCCATCTGCCCATAACCGCGGGCACGGCTTTCGAAAGTTCAAATCCCTACAGGGGAGTCCCAACTTATCCCATGACAAGCTCTCACGGTCAACGAAGGAATAGACCTCCTCCCAAGACGTTCCAATCAGACTCGGTATCTCGGTTCTTCAAGACACTTCGACAGGTTAAAACAAGACCAGCAACACCGCCCGAATGTACCGAAAAATCCCGATAGGAGCTGCACATATCTCTTTCTTAGGGCACACTCAGATTGTCTTAGGTACGGGTAGGCCAGCCCAGAGTTGCCCCTGGTGGCCACCGGTAGCTGACAGGTGGACCAACACTCAGAGGAGCACTGGCCCGGGGGGGTTTAAATAAGATGACCCTCGGGCTCCGGAAACCCAAGGGAAAAAGAGGCTAGGTGGAAAATGGTAAAACCAAGGTTGGGCATTGCTGGAAAAGCTTTAATCAAGGCGAACTATCAAGGGGTTCCCATTATAACCCAACCGCGTAAGGAACGCAAAATCCGGGAACATAACACTGATATGACGGAAACTAGGGTGGCAAGAGTGGAACAAAACACTAGGCGAGAGGCCGAGCCTTCCACCCTTTACCAAGTATATCGATGCATTAATATAACAATATAATATAATGATATCCCAACAAGTAAATAAAGGTTCCAACAAGGAACGGCCTCCAATCTTCACCTGCAACTAGCAACGCTATAAGAGGGGCTGAGCAAAGCGGTAACATAGCCAATCAACGGTTTGCTAGGACAAGGTGGGTTAGAGGTTTGACATGGAAATTTGGGAGGCTTGAAATCAAGTGGTAGGCATCGTAACATTGGCATAGCAAAAGAGCGAGCAAATCTAGCATAGCAAAGATAGTAGTGATTTCGAGGGTATGATCATCTTGCCTGCACAGTTGTCAGAGTTGACTAGATCCTCGAAAGGAAACTCAACGGGCTCCTCGTTAGCGAACTCGTCTCCCGGCTCTACCCAAACAAGACAAACAAGCAACAAGGACACAATCAACCACGTGCAATGATCAAACAATGCGATGCAAGGATGGTATGCTATGCGGGATGCGATGCGGGATGCATATGCAAGATTTGACAGGAAATGCAAGATCCTAGCCTCAACTCGGAAATCCAAGTGTGCCACTAGAAAGATGAGATGAAATTTCTTGAAAACGATATAAAGATCACCGGAATCGGAGTTACGGTTTGGAAATGGCAAGCGATTCAATTATGACACTGGTCTGCGATTTACAACAAGTGGTCATCTAAATGCAATGAGATGAACATGATAAAGCACCCAAACATGACAACAAAATACATGGCAGGGATGCATTCAAGATTCTTAACAAAAGTCTAGCACTGAGCTACGGCCAATTCATCCATTAACAGGTTCAAACAAGCATGGCAAAAATGCATATGGCAAACAAATCTCAGACTACATGCTACAGGACCTGAATATGGCAAAGTAAAGCATGGAATGGAGCTACTCAAAGAGCTTAACAAAAGTCCCTTAGTGACCTTAAGCCAAAAGGGATCAGAAAATACAATTGCAAGCATGTGAACATGGCAAAAAACATAATCAGATCACAGACTTAGTGAAAACTGGAGCATGCTGAAAACAGATATCAAGTAGGCATGTTTATGAGCTCGATGCACTCACTACGGAGCAAGTCATGATAAACTAAGCATACGCCCATCAACAATACACAAAATACAAGCTAGACATGGCAAGAACAATAGCATAGCATACACGGATCAACTACAACATCATCGGCAAAATTGCAAACAAGTTGACAATCTGCCCAGATTCACAAAGTAGCAAAAATAGAGCTCGATTGACTCAAGCTAGGGTGCTCCGTAATTGCAAACAAAGACATGGATGGATAGAGCACTACAAGATTAACATAACACCCTTACTGATCATCCTCAAAAGAGGCACGGAACACTCGGAAACAACAAGAACATATGGCCATATGAAATAAACAGATCAAGGACTTAGTGAAATTTCTAAGTCCCTGAAATCAGCACTACCAAGTGCCCCACTTCGCAAGCTTGTGCTAGTCACCACACACATCACAATAATACATGGGTTGCACCTCTGGAAATATGACAAAACCCTTAACAAAACATATGTAGAGATCATGGGCAGATCATGCACACAATAATCATGGCAAAAATGACAAATATGCAAATGGAGTAGCAGATCTGATAATTATCTCAAGTAGCCCTCTTCTAACAGCATTTCGTGCATCAAGATGAACTCAAATGAAAATTATGCAATGGAATGAAATGATGTACTCTTTGAGATGAACATTTTGATATGCTATATGCCCAAAACGGAGCTACAGATGAGGAGATACGATGCTATGAACATGAGCACATGGATCTGCAATCTCAGGACTTAGGAAAAAATCGAGGTCAACCCTAGGGTTGGCCCGGATCTGGATCTGGCGCACGCCGACCGAGGAAAGTCCGGCGAGCTCGTCGGGGAGGCAAGCCGGCGGCTTGCCGGAGAGGAGAGGAGGCCGGGCGGCGGGGCGGCGGACCCGGCCGCGGGGCGGCGAGGCAGCGATGGCGCTGTGGTGGTCGGCGAAGGCGGCGGCGTCGGGCGCGCGGGGCGGCCGGAGAGGCTGCCGGAGCGGGCGGCGGTGGCGGCCGTCGACGCCGGCGAGGGGCGTGACGATGGCGGCGGCGGCGCAAGGGACCGGCGACGGGGAAGAGGAGGCGCTGGGCGGCGCTGGCTCTTCGGGCCGGGAGGGCCGGACGCGGGCCCCGCGGGCCTTGGCGGCGGCGGCGGAGTGGGCGACCGGGCGGGCGAATCAGACAGTGACAAGTGGCGGCGGCGGGGTGGAAATGGACATGTCCGGCGGCGGGATTTTTTTCCGGTCGCGAGGAGAGAGAGAGATCTAGGGTTTGCCCCAAAAATTTCGGGGAGTGATCTTTAAATAGAGGTGGAGGGAGCTAGGAGAGTCCAAATGAGGTGCGGTTTTCGGCCACGTGATCGTGATCGAACGCTCTAGATGATGGAGCAGGTTTAGGTGGGTTTTGGGCCAAATTGGAGGGGTGTTGGGCTGCAACACACACGAGGCCTTTTCGGTCCCTCGGTTAACCGTTGGAGTATCAAACGAATTCCAAATGATACGAAACTTGACAGGAGGTCTACCGGTAGTAAACCAAGGCCGCATGGCAAGTCTCGGTCCAATCTGGAAATGTTTAATCCCCACACACGAAAGAAAGGTAGAAATGACCACCGGAGGAGAACGAAGCGCCGGAATGCAAAACGGACAACGGGGAAAATGCTCGAATGCATGAGATGAACACGTATGCAAATGCAATGCACATGACAACAACACACGGAGACAAAAACCTGAACCCGAGAAAATAAAATAACCTAATGCCGGAAACGGCAAGAGTTGGAGTACAAATTGGGTAAGTTACATCCGGGGTGTTACAGCGAGCCACGGCTCACCGTCGACCCTTGCGCCGGTGACGTTGTTGTCGTTGCTGTGGGTCACGGGGGTGCGTGTGGGCGTGTCTGGGGTGCTCGTGGGTTCAGTCCAGATCGAGGGAAAGAAGAGAGAGGGAGCAGGAGGCTAGAGGCGCCGCGCGTGTGAGCATGCTCACTGGTGCGCTCGAGCGGTCGTCGCGCGTGCGAGCTGGGGCGAGAGGAGGGAGAAGGAGGATGGGGCCGACCAGCTGCCGTGTTGCGGACGTCGAGGCGTCTTGTCGGGCGCGCTGGGGAGGCCCGAGGTGGCCGGAGGTGCTTGGCAGGGGGCAGCTACAGTGCGGGAGTGCATTGTAGCGCGCTCCAGAGCACCCAAATGTCCGGCATGGCCATTTTCTTTGCAATGTGGGCACGGCCCAAGGTGTCTGGTGGCTCTAGGGGGGTGTAAAGAATGGGGGAGGGGCATTGGATGCCCTGGGTGGCCACTGGGGTGAGGAGGGAGGTGAGAAAGGAGAAGAATGCTGCTGTCCAGAAGGGTAAATGGGGATGTTTCACTCTTCAATCATTGAGCTGAGGCCAGGGAAGAGTTACTGGAGGTAGGAGAGGACTAGGAGGAGCTGTGGTAAAAAGTTGAGCTCAAGGAGAATAGTGTTAGTGGTCAAAATGGTGATTTTTGAAAAGTGGCAGAAGGTGTTTGATAATGGGTTGGGTAAGTAGATTATTTTAAAATGCCATGAGACTCCACGGGGTGAAATGACACATATAATTAGGGCCTTCCCCCAATTTGGAGCTTATTTGGGCAAAGTTGCCAATGCAACTTTTGTAAACCCTAGAAATTAGCAGAAATGAATTTGTGTAGATCTAGTTGAGCAAAGCACTTCCCCTTGATGAACCACTTGGTGTAGTGGCCTCATTTGGTCATGTGAACTTGCTCACAAAAGTTGGGGTCAAGGAGAGAAAGTTGGTAGTACAAACTTGTTCAAATTTGATTCTGGTCAGAGAGGGTTTTGGGGCATTTTGGTGAACCAAAATAGTTTGGTTTGGGCTGAAACTGTGGAATATCATCATATTATGCATATGTGACTTGCTAGAATTTTCCTGGATTTATTGGAAAATATTTCTTGTAGAAATATTTCAAATCCTTGAAATGGGCAGAAATGGTTTTGGGAGGTTTTGTCCAATATTTTGATCATGACCATGTGTTGAAACTCATATATATGGAAAATATATGTCCACTGAGTTCTGATTTTTCTCAAATATTTTTGAAACAATAAAATAATTTTTCCCTATTAAAGACCATTTCTGGCCTTAAGAAAAAGCTTTTAAATAAAATAGGAAAATAACTTTTAAAATTATATTTTTGTGGTTTATGGGATCCTATATCTAATAGGTTTCAAATATTCTCTTTGAAATATTTTTCATAACCCAAATCAAGTACTTGTAGTGCAAACCTCAATTCAGGGGTTTTTGGAAAACTAATTTTTGAAAATACTATTTGGCCAAATTATTTTTGTAAGAAAATACTATATTGCACTATACACATGGCATGATCATTGGGCAGAAGTTTGTGGCAAAGAGATGAAGTACAGAAGGTGGAGTTGTGTTGACTTTAAAGAGCACTTGAAAAACACAGAGATAAAACCAACTCCAAATAAAAGCCAATTGATGCAAAAGTTTTTGTCACACCACACTTTATCATGATTTTTTAGCTTAAGTGTTGTGGCATGAAAATCAGGGTGTGACAGTCACAAGCCCTCTTATTGGTAAGACAAGGGACAAGGTAACCTAATGCTTTCATGGACATCATCCTATGTGACCATCACTCTATGTCTATGGATATCCTTGTTTGTTCCTTGTGGGACTAACCCATGTAGGTATTGAAAGTTCGACTCACTCCAAAGGATTGCTCCGAATGATCTACATCAACATTGAGCATCTACATCTTCAACACCTACATGAAGTCATCATCGACAAAACCCAAGGTTAGTTCATCCCTCTTAGGGGGGATATCACATCTAGGGGGAGCTTTACTCTAATCAATTTAGCTAAAACAACTCTAATGATGTGAGCACAACAATTCTTTATGTAAAAATGGCAACCCCACTTGTGCTTAAACGATGAGTATGACCTTTGGTCAAATGTTCTCATTTGACTCCTAAGTCTATATACTCATATATAGATGACCTAGTCATCGCCAAATTGCTTGATAGATGCTAGAGTGATTGTGCATGCTTTGTCACATATTTCATTTGTCATGTTATTGTGTGAGCATGTTCATTGCATATTTCACTCATTCGAGGACATCCATTTTTTTCTTTGATTGTTTGGCCTTTTATCTTTTGCCAAATGGATGGACAAGAATGCCTAAGAACTCCCTCTAGCTATCTATGCTTTTCTCATCTCAAACTCTATTCATCCTATATCACAAAGTTTGATCAAGTCAGATTCGAACCACTCTGTCTGAGGAGCACTTGGATTCCCCGATTCGTCATAGACTTAAACTTCCAAAACCTCTTTGTGCATTTTGGTATGACCAAGTCATCCATTTCGGTCACACCGAGATCACTGTCGGATGTGGGGTTCCGGCTAACCCTTAAGGTTCGAACACTGGGGTGCGCGCGAAGTCTTTCCCTCCTACCGATCTACGCTCTAGCTCACTAAGATCTTGCGGACGAACTCGACGAACTCGCAACATAGAAAGACACAGGGTTTATACTGGTTCAGGCCACCGTTGTGGTGTAATACCCTACTCCAGTGTGGTGGTGGATTGCCTCTTAGGCTGATGATGAATAATACAAGGGAAGAACAGCCTCCTGAGGTTGAGGTGTTCTTGTGCTTTCGGACTTGTGTGTATCTCTGGGTCTGATGAGATATCTCTTCTATACTGTGGTGGCTAGTCCTATTTATAGAGGCCCTAGTCCTCTTCCCAAATATCGAGCGGGAAGGGAGCCAACAACGGCGGGCAAATTTGAAGGGGGACAGCCAGTACGAGCCATCCTGACAAAAGCGGTCTTCGCCTGTGAAAGGCTCTGGTGGTGACGCTGTCTTGGGCTCCACGATGACCTCTGTCTTGCGGTCCATGGTCTTGGTCTTGTTGCACCGAAATGGCAACCTTTGCCTGATGTCTCGGTACTCCGCGGCTGCGCTTGCCCCCTTTACGCCTAAGAGGAAACAAGGACGCTGCGTGCGCTGGCGCCCGCCTGGTGCCCGCCTGGTGTCGATCGTCATGGCTGATGTCACGAGAGCCTCATGAGGTTCGCCTTGCCTTGATATCTCCGCCCCTCGCGAGCCTGCCTGACTAGGCCGCTCGGGACGAGGTCTTGTGTTGTCCGCCTCGCGAGGCTTGGACCCTCGCGAGGGTCTTGGATGCTTTGTTGGTGAAGATGGGTCGTATGGCCTGCTGGCTCCACCACGCCGCGGGCCGCAGGCAGGCATGTCTGGGGACCCCCGTTCCCAGAATGCCGATAGTAGCCCCCGGGCCCAAGGTGCGATTGGGCTTGGCTTCACGGCGAAGCCAAGGGTCAAGATCGGAGCACCGTGGGCCCCAAAAGCCTACGGCCTCGATTGACGCGTGGAGGTTGATTGGATGCGGGCATCTCCGCTTCCCCACGTTGCCTCGGCAACTGCTTGACCTGAAAAAAGGCTGGCGCGGGCAGCACTTGCCTTCATTGCTTCTTCCTTGCCTCGCTCCAGATCCCCTTTCTTGCTCTTCGTCGCCGCTACCTACAGATCTGCTTCGGCCTTGCTCTGCATCTGCCGCCCATGGCGCCGCGCATGGTCAAGACTTCCTCGGCTCCGGCTTGGTACGAGCCCGCTCTTGAGGCGCCCACTGTCACGGAGAAGAGCCTTGCCTCCGTGCGCCTACTTACGGTGGGAGAGAGCAACGAGTGGGGGAAGACGGAGCTCCAGCTTGCCTCCGACGAGCTAGAGCCTGAGGGGAGCACCTTATTTCCATTCTTTTCGAGCAGCATTGTCGTCGGGTTGGTTCCTCCCTTCTCTGATTTCTTTTATGAAGTCCTCGAACACTATGGGCTGCAAGCGTTTCATCTCCATCCCAACTCTGTCCTCCTCCTGTCCATCTTTTCCTACTACTGTGAAGTGTACCTGGGCGTGATGCTGTCTGTGGCGCTCCTACGCCATTTCTTCTTCCTCCGCGTCAGCGAGGATCACATCTCTGGATGCGCCAACTTCGTTGCGTCCAGCAAGGCCAACTCGACCTCGAGCACCGGGAAGAGGGCCGACAACATTCGATCCAAATGGGCCATGGTGGACGCCAAGCTCGCCCATTTGTGGTTGGTGTTGCCGACGGAGGCGCCCCGGCAAGGCAAGGAGTGGCCCAGGGCGGAGCTTGTCGACGAGCGGGCATCGTCAGTGTTGGGGCAGATGATGACTGACCTGAAGCCGGGCAATGCGAGGGCGGCCAAAATAACGGGAGCGATGCTCCTGAGGGAGTTCTTGACGCTGCGGGTTGCCCCGCTCCAGGCGCGCGCGCCCCTTCTGGGAGCTTGAAGGAGGGGAAAACAAGGCCCTCCTGGGGCCGGGGGACCTGCGTGATGACGAACTGGACGCCGTCCTGCATCTCATAGTCGGAGACAACCAGGAGTACCCGCCTAGCGCCTTCATTCCCATGTTTCAACGCAGGGACCGAGAGGAATTCGTCACCTCCAGGCCAACTTTTGATGCGCGCGGGCTGGTGTCGGCGGTGTTTTCAGGAGCTCCTACGGCGCAGAAACCGGTGGAGGTGTCTTCTGGTGAGTCCCGCGGAGAGGGGGAAGAGGAGGTGAACTCGGAGGAGACCCCGGAAGAGGTGGGGGAGACCTCCCCTCCGAGCAAGGCCGAGATTCTCCGCGCCCTTCTTGATGATGCCGAGGCCGACGCCTACCAAGGAGGGAAGGAGCAACCCTCGTCCCGACGAAGGGTAGGTCGTCGCTGGTGCATCGTGGTGCCGCCTCCACCCCAACGCCTCCTGAGGCTGGATCCGGTTCTGCCTCCGCACCGCATGGTGCCACCGGAGCCCGAACGCCTGCCCCTCAGGCCCCGATGCTATCAGGCCTCAAGCTTCACAAGTGAAAGGTGGATTACTTCACGATGGACCGGTAGGTGTCTCGAACTTCACTTTGTCCCTGCTGGTACTTTTTATTTCCTGACGCTCGCCTTTGGTTGATCAGGCCGACATCTTCGGCGAAGAAGAGGAAGGAGGGTATGGCGGCTGTGCCTCCCTCCGCAGAGCAAGGAGGCAACATCGCACGTGTCTCCCCAGCCGGATCATCCTCGCAGGACCAAGAGGAGCATCGCCGCATGGAGTCAGCCCCCATGGCCCCGCTGGCTCCAGAGGTGCCGGTACTTGGCGCGGCTGATGAGGTCCCAGCTGCTCCGGAACCTGCGGTCTCCCAAGCCCTGGTGATGATGTCGCTTCCTCCTACTGCTGCATCTCCACTTCCTGGTCCTTCTGCTCCTGCTGCCATCTTGGAGCGTGCCCTTTTAGAGATGACCCAACTGCAAGCGGATCTCTTGAGCACTGACCCGCGCCTGGTGGCCGGGCGTCTGGAGTTGGCCTCCGGCTAGCTTCATTCTGACCTGGAGGTACGCGCGGCGCTGGGCCAGGCTGTTGCGGCTTCCGAGAGGGAGAAGCAAGGAGCCGCGGGCGCTGCAGCCGATCGTGAGGTTGCGCTGAAAGATGCCAAGGCCGCCCGTGACCGCTGCCAAGTGCTACAGGGCGAGTTGCAGAGCCTGCGCGACAAGCACGTCGAAGAGGTACGCCGCCGCCAAGCAGAGGAGAAGGAGATGAAGGCCCGGGAGGAAGCTGTCAAGAACCGTGATGCTGAGCTGGCGGAGCTAGGAAGAAGCAGGCTGCCGAGCGCAGCCGGTTGGAAGAGTTGGAGCAAAAGATGGGGGCGAGGGAGGCCGATCTTGACGCCAAGGCGCGAGTCCTGGCCGAAGACCGTGTGGCCTTCGCCGATCTTGAGGAGAGATCTCACAAGGCGCTGAGGACGCTCTATGAGCATGGCCTGGAGAAGCCGCTGGACACTGACGAGGACAGCCCTGCCCAGCTGCTTCCACTCGTGGTGAAGGCACTTGAGGAGGTCATTGAGGGCCCCGGTCCCATGGCGGAGGCAGAAGCTCACGTTCTGTCTTCAGCCGCACTGACTCGCGTCCTCAGCCATCTACACCTCCGTGACCCCAACGCCCGCCTTGACGAGCTGCTGGAGCCTGTGGCTGAAGATCTCTGTGAAGCCGCCGCTGCAGCTGTTCAAAGTCAAGTGGAGGCTTTGCTGGGAAAGTTCCGTGGCTTTGTCTCCGATCCTCTGTCTGGCGATGCTGCGGATCCTGCGGCTGGTGGTGAAGGCGAGAACATCGTCGCCCACGGGGGAGCACCTTCCACAGGCGATGGCGACATCCAGGGGTGACCTACGGCTATTATTCTCGTTTCATTCCTGCGACATACATCAGGCCTCGTGGAGGTGTTTAGACTTTTCATTTGGTATTGTGAGAACAATATGCTTGTAATATTTTCTTCGAGATTTTGCGTTTTCCTTCCTATTTGCTTTGTTCTGCATCGGCAGAGCCCGGCCCCGTGCATACCTCAACCGCCATTGGGCCGACCGGAGACCAGGACGGTCCAAGGAGTGAGGGGCTACGTGACCAGTTAGGCTCCTGAGTCGCAATGCTCAGGAGTCCCCCTTCACATGCGAACAGCATATAGGGAGAGTTCGTGAGGATAGATTAATGTTCTACGTCGGCAGAGCCTGGCCCCGCGCATACCTCAACCGCCATTGGGCCGACCGGAGACCAGGACGGACCAACGAGTGAGGGGCTACGTGTCCAGTTAGGCTCCTAAGTCACGATGCTCAGGAGTCCGCCTTGACGTTCAAACAATTTCCATACCTTCCCTCTCCGAGGCCTCGGGAGGGGCGCGCGACGCCCAGGTCTGGGGGGCCTGGTTGGGTTGCGTGCACTTGGGTGTGACCCGAGCGCAGCCCCCGTGCCCAGCCCCCTCGCACGACTCTCCCGAGGGGAGGCGTCGTGGTGAGGCTGGGCGCGGAGCTCTGGGTTCCCTGAGGTTGGTTCGACCGTGGGGTCGCCCTCAGTTGTTTATCACCAGTGCGGAGCATAGTGCTTCCGCTTGTGCATGGGCATAGCCGCTCCTCGGAAGTGTCGACAGCCAGTGCGGAGCATGGAGCTTCCACTTGGGCGTGGGATGGGGGGTCCCTCCGGGAGGAGCCCCCGGGGCGTCTACAGCCCCGCCCTGACACGTGGCTTGCACGACAGGGCTGCGAGGTGTATCTGGGCACTCGTGAGCCAGCGTGGGACTCACGAGGCCCTACCTCAGGGCGGGTTGCGCCTGGTCTTGAGTCTTGGTGACTGTATGTCCCTGCAAGGCGGTTAGATGCAAGCACTCTACGTCCTCAGGTCCCGGCCCTCGAGCAAGCTCAACCGCCACTGGTATGCGAGGTCGCGATGCCGTGGTCAAGGCCAGGGGTGAGGGCTGGAGAGCCAGTAAGAGCTCCTGAGTCACGATGCTCAGGAGCCCCCCTTTTAACGTGCAAGCGGTTTCATGGGATAAACAGACCCGCAGCAGGCGGCAACTGAGCAGGAGATAGCTGTCGGTAGGTTAAGCATGAAGAGCGGATTGACTTGGATAAATGCAGGAAGATACATGCCACTGGGTCTGGCCCGAGCGGCTTAGGGATGATGCAGCCCGAGGGGCGCCCCCAGCAAGGTAAGCAAAAGACTTAAGAAAAAGGGATACATCCCACAGGGACGGACCCGTGTGGCCTGGGAATAATGCAGCCCGAGGGGCGCTCCCGGCTTAAATGAACTTGGAAGATGTCACCTGGTTCTGTAGACAAAGTAGAGTTGGTGCAGCTAAAGCCCACGCGTTGAAGGAATGGCTCCTCATGAGCCACCGGGACCCTGAGCCTCGGGAGGCTCTGGGGGCTCAGGAGGTTTCTTGAAGACCGTCCCCATCTCCTCCAGAACGGCATGGAACCTGGCCTCCTGAGCCACCAGGACTTGCCGCACGTTGCACTGATAGGCTGACGCCATGCTCGGCAAGCCGAAGGGCATGCGAACGTAGTTGTGTGGTGGACCCTCACAGTGGCCCGCGCGTGATGGCCAGAAGCGTTCCCGAGATGCGGCCCTGTTGAGCCCTGGGATGTCGATGCAGACGCGCAGTTCAGCACCCTCGCCTGGATGGTGAGCCGCGCTCGGTGACCGGCTGTCATCGCGCATGGCTCTCGCGTCTTGTAGCTCTTGGGTGGTCTTGGTGATGAACTCCTGGGTAGTGGGCACTCCTTGCCCTGTGCGCTCCTGAGGAAAGAGTGCCATGAAGCATGCTTCCAAGTGGTGCCCAAGCGCCTCCCTTGTGAGGTTGGCAAGGTCTGAAGCTCTCCAGGAGAGAGCCCCGAGTCTTGTCTGAGGAGGGCACCGGGCATGCTTTCCTATGCGGTGGAGGTAGGCGCCCCTGGAGCGGGCGCTGATCCTGACGAGGCTCCTAACGCGACGCCATCTTCTTGGGGTCCTGCACGGCGCGGCAGCTTCTTCTTGGGGATGGTCTCCAGAAGGCCTTCACTTCTGCTTTCAGGGTTGTCGATTGATGCGGCTTGGAAGGCGCGCTCAAGGGAGCACACCACATCCCTTTCTTCACATGGGACCGTGATGATTCCTCCGCTTCCTGGCATCTTGAGAACGTTGTAGCCATGATGAGTGGCTGCCATGAACTTTTCCAGGGCTGGATACCCGAGGATGGCATTGTACGACAGGCGGATGTGCGCGACGTCGAAGTCGATGAACTCGGTGTGGTAGTTCTTGCGCTCCCTGAAGGTGACAGGCAAGCGGACTTGCCCTATCGGTGTGGTGGAACCGTCAGTCACTCCTGAGAAAGGCTTGGTTGGCTGGAGCTGCTCATAGGGCACTTGGAGGTTGTCGAACGTGTCGACAGATAGGACGTTGAGCCCTGCGTCGCCGTCGATGAGAGTCTTGGTGACTTGCACATTGCTGATGACTGGGGAGCACAGCATAGGGAGTGTGCCAGCGGTGGCTGCGCATTTGAGCTGGTCGGCCGAGTCGAAGGTGATGGCGCATTGGGACCACCTGAGCGGGCGCATGGCCTTGAGCTTGGGGAGCGCCGCGTTCACCTTGTGAGCATACTGTTTGAAGATGCGCTGAGAGGCTGGGGCCTGAGCACCGCCCAAGACGCAAGCGATCGCACGCGGCTCCTGGAAGCCCCCAGCCCCCTCGTCCTGGTGGTGGTCGTCGTTCCTTCTCGGTGGCGACAGCGGGGGAAGACCAGCATTGCCCTGGGGGCGATCCCCACAAGGCCGGTCCCTCCAGGCGCCCTCGCAAGGTGGGTCCTGCCAGCAGTCCTCACGAGGCTGGTCGTGCCACTCCTGGCGCGGGCCACGGTCGTCCCAGCGTCCGCCTCCGCGTCCTCCTCCAAGGCCGTGGCCCCGGTCGTTGCACTCGGGGCGTCGACTGAAGCGTCCTTCCCGTATAGCTCTGAGCTCTTGACAGTCGCTGGTGTTGTGGGTGTTCAGGTTGTGGAAGGCGCAGAACGGACGGCCGTTCTTGGATGACTCGGGCTGATCTCTGCCCCGCTTGGTGTTGAGCTCCGCTACGAGCACTACTGCCTCTTTGCGCTTCACGTCCTTGCCCTTGGCGTTCTTCTCCTCCACTCCTGCAGCTGGCAGCTCAAGGAAAGAGTGGCGCCCCTCCTCAGCTCTTGCGCACTTGGTCGCCAGGTTCAATAGCTCCTAAGATGTGCAAAGCTCCTCGTGGATAGCCAGCTCTTCCTTCATCTTGACGTCACAGACGCCGTCTGAGAACGCGGAGATGATGGCTTCGTCCGTGACCTTGGGGATCTTGAGGCGGGTGTTGTTGAAGCGCTGGATGTACTTCTGGAGGGTCTCTCCTGGCTGTTGCTTGATGCGGCGTAGATCGCCCGTGGCCGGTGGGCGGTCGCGAGTGCCCTGGAAGTTGGCGATGAAGCAGTCACGCATCTTGTCCCAGGAGGAGATCGAGACGTGCTGCAGGTTCAGGAGCCAGGAGCGGGCCCCATCCTTGAGAGCCATGGGAAACCAGTTCGCCTTGACTTTTTCGTCGCCATTGGCCACTTCGATGCTCAGCTCATAGAGCTACAGGAACTCCGCGGGGTCGGCGGTGCCGTCGTATCGAGGAGGTAGATCTGGCTTGAACTTGCCTAGCCAGGCGACGCTACGCAGTTCGGGTGTGAAGGCACGGCAGCCAACCATGGTAGCCGGGGCCCGCTTCTGAGGCGGAACTTCGTCTGGGCGAGGTCCGCGCTGCGCCACTGCAGGCGGCACGTGGTCTTGGCGAGGTGGCGCGGTGAGTACCAGTGTAGCTTCTCGCGGCCGCGGGATTTCTTGGCAGCTTCTTTCTTCACGTGCGGGCGCTGGGCGCGGTGGATCACGCCGCGGAGGCACGCGCCTTGGTGCCAAGGCACCATCTTGGGGTCGAGGCGGTGGAGGCACGCCATGAGCCCCGTCACCTGTGGCTGGTTGAGGAGGAGGCAGAGGGTGGGATGGCGTCGGAGAGCCCCCTACGGCACGGACGAGCTCGGCGACACGGTTGAGCCACTCCTCATAGGGGTCATCGACGGGGCGGTAACGCAGGAGCTCGTTCGCCGCGATGAGCGCGGCCCATGCCTCCATGGGAGCACGGTGCGCGTGAGACGAAGAACCAGCAGGGTGAGTGATGGAGTAGCGGTGCAGCCGTCCTGCCGCATTGAAGGATGCAGCGAGGACGCCTGCTGCTCGTTCCCCACCGGGCCGGTGGCAGCGTTGGCGGCGGGGGACGGAGAACGACGAGGTGGCCCGCCGACGGGAGCCGTCTGAGTGACGCGGGCGGCGAGGGCAGCCCGACGCTCAGCTCGAGCACGGCGAGCGTCCGACATGGAGATGACGGAGCGACGGACTGACGGAAAGGAAGCTACGGCGCACCCCTACCTGGCACGCCAAATGTCGGATGTGGGGTTCCGGTTAACCCTTAAGGTTCGAACACTAGGGTGCGCTCGAAGTCTATCCCTCCTACCGATCTACGCTCTAGCTCACTAAGATCTTGCGGACGAACTCGCAACACAGAAAGACACGGGGTTTATACTGGTTCGGGCCAACGTTGTGGTGTAATACCCTACTCCAGTGTGGTGGTGGTTTGCCTCTTAGGCTAACGATGAACAATACAAGGGAAGAACAGCCTCCTGAGGTTGAGTTGTTCTTGTGCTTTTGGACTTGTGTGTATCTCTGGGTCTGATGAGATCTCTCTTCTCTACTATAGTGGATAGTCCTATTTATAGAGGCCCTGGTCCTCTTCCCAAATATCGAGCGGGAAGGGAGCCAACAACGGCGAGCAAATTTGAAGGGGGACAACCAGTACGAGCCATCCTGACAAAAGCGGTCTTCGCCTGTGAAAGGCTCTGGTGGTGACGCCGTCTTGGGCTCCACGATGATCTCCGTCTTGCAGTCCATGGTCTTGGTCTTGTTGCACCGAAATGAAAACCTTTGCCTGATGCCTCGATACTCCACGGCTGCGCTTGCCCCCTTTGCACCAAAGAGGAAACAAGGACGCTGCGTGCGCTGGCGCCCGCCTGGTGTCGATCGTCATGGCTCACATCACGAGAGCCTCGTGAGGTTCGCCTCGCCTTGATATCTCCGCCCCTCGCGAGCCTGCCTGACTAGGCCGCTTGGGAGGAGGTCTTGCGTTGTCCTCCTCGCGAGGCTTGGACCCTCGCGAGGGTCTTGAATGCTTTGTTGGTGAAGATGGGTCGTACGGCCTCCTGGCTCCGGCACGCCGCGGGCCGCAGGCAGGCAAGTCTAGGAACCCCCGTTCCCAGAACGCCAACAATCACTAAGTTGATCTATGTTTTCAATCTCGGTGCAACCGATTTGAACTTTTCAGTCACACCGAGCTGCAGTAACCGCTTGCGATTCTGCATCTCGGTGCCATCGAGTTGTTCCACTCGGTCACACCGACAGGATCGGGATATATAAACCCATGGGTGAGATTTTGTAAATTTCTTTGAAACCTCCCAGCCCGCGCATATCCTGCTCTGCCGCCTCGGGTCTCCGGATCGTCCTGTTTCCGCCAGCGACCTCCCGCCGCTGGTTTCCATCGCCGGCAATGGATTTCTTCCCCTCTGTTGCCACCATAGCGAACTCCGCCGAATTAGGGTACGAGTTCGATCCTTTGTGCTACTCTTTTAGCTCCGATTCGCAGCACATTACTTTGTCATGTTCATGACCACATATGCAATTAATCTATCCACTGAAAACATCCTCTAGATTAGATTGGATTTGAAAATTTAGGGTTAGGTCTCCGCCGAACTCATCTCGGACTGGCCGAATTGTAGAAATCGGTCTCACCGATTTGGCTTAGGCCATTGCAGTTGCACTTTCGGTCTGACCGAAAACTGCAAATCGGTGTGACCAAGTTCGATTCTTTGTGAAACCCTAGCAATCTCGGTGCCACCGTACTATGACTCATTCTGACCGAGTTCACTAGTTTAGGTTCCAAAAGCTGCTTCGGTATCACCGAGTTTACAAATCGGTAGCTCCGAAATGCTTTCTGTGGAGAACTAAAACTAAGTTTTGAAGTCATCCTTTTTGCAAAAACTCTGCACTTTGTGATGCTCATCCACTCTACCTCGTCTATATCTATTCACAGGGTCTGTTGTCAGTAAGTTTGCAGAGAAGTCTGACCAGAGCGACAACCAGAACAAGTCAGAGGAACAGGAGCACACCAAGCAACTTGCCCAAAGCAGCCACCAGGTCAAGGAAGAAGAAAACCTTAGATTATGAAGATGAGGATTATGTGGCTATTGAGGAGGAAGTCAGCTCCAAGAAGAAGGTATTGAAGAAGGAGTATGGCACAGTTGCATCAACTAAGCCTGGCTTGCATAAGAAGGCCCCTTCCAAGAGGGTGCCAACCTTAAAGGTGAGAGCCTCAATTGCTGAAACCTCCAAGCCAACTGAAGAGGTTGTTGGAGAAGGAAAGAAGAGGAAGGAAAGGGTCAAGAAGACCACTGCCAGAGTGCTTGGTAGATCCTCCATTATGAGACATCCATAAGAAGAGGAGGAGGAAGAGGATGTTGCACCAGCTCCCAAGTCTCAGAAGCTTATGGGAGATGCAATTAAGTCAGGAGCTGCTCCATCTAAGCCCAAATCTGCTCCCAAGGCTGCTACTCAGAAACCCCCAAAGCCCAAGAGGAACACCAGGAGTATACCTGCTGAGGAGAAGAACAAGGCCCCAGTGCCTAAAGCTGAACAAGAGGAAGATGATTCTCTTGTTTTGAGGAAGTTGAAGCCCAAAATTCCTGACCACAATGATGCTCATCCAGTCGCTAAGGACATGCACATCAGGAAAGATGCAGGACTGAGATTGTGGAGACAGTCTGATCCCTATGCTGTTAGGAGGAGGACTGCAGTTGACTACAGGTTCCATACAAAGGAACAAGAAGACTTCTGTGAGACAATTTTGCTTAACAAGAAGCCCATTGTATGTGACATGAAATGGGTCGATTGGGAATACATCCAGGAAAATGAAGATCATTCCCCAGGAGTTTATGACAGCTTTAAGGCATGTGGAGTAGATGAATTCGTTGGACAAAAGCTCACCAAATGGAATGATGAGATGATCATGCAGTTTTACTCCACTGCCCACTTCTATCCAGATGGGAGGATAGTATGGATGTCTGAGGGTATTAGGTACCATTCCACAGTTGAGGAGTGGGCCAAGCTAATCAATGCCCCCGAAGAACATGAAGATGACTTGGATGTGTATGCCACCAGGAAGAAAGACCACAAATCCATGGCAAACATGTACAAAGAGATCCCTGATAAGGCTTTGGAAACACATAAGCTTGGATTTGTACACTTCTTGTTGCCTGGTTTGCCTACTATTAACTGGATCTTCAGGCACACATTGCTACCCAAGTCAGGAGATCACAAGATCATCAGAGGACACTCCATCAACATGCTGCAAATTTTTGATGTCCCTCAGAAGTTCAAAGTTATGAGCTTGATTGTAGAAACGATCAAGAGGACTGCTGCTGATCAAAAGAGAAGTTGTGAGTATTGTCGGTGTTCTGGGAACGGGGGTCCCCAGACTTACCTGCCTGCGGCCCATGGCATGGCTGTGCTGGCAGGTCTGTACGTCCCATCATCATCAACAAGGCATTCAAGACCCTCGTGAGGGACCAAGCCTCACGAGGCGGGCGATGTAAGACCTCCTCAGGAGCAGCCTCACCAGGCTGCCTCGCGAGGAGCGGAGATATCAAGGTGGGGCAAACCTCGCGAGGCTCTCGTGACGTGAGCCATGACGATCGACACCATGCGGGCACCAGCGCGCGTAGCGTCCTTGTTTCCTCTTTGGTGCTAAGGAGGCAAGCATAGGCGCGGAGTACCGAGGCATCATGTAAAGGTTTCCATATCGGTGCAACAAGACCAAGACCAGAAGGACGGTAGGATGGAGGTCACCATGGAGCCCAGGATGGCGTCACCACTAGAACCTTTGACAGGCGAAGACCACCTTTTGTCAGGATAGCTTGTACTAGCTGTCCCCTTACAAACTGGCCGCCATTGTTGGCTCCCTTCCCACTCAATATATGGGGAGAGGACCAGGGCCTACATAAGTAGGACTAGCCACCACCAAAGGGGGGATCTCAGCTGATCTGATCAAAGGCCAACCCGTATTACACCAAGCACAAGAACACCTCAACCTCCGGAGGCTGTTCTTCCCCTTTGTACTGTTCATCATCAGCCCAAGAGGCAATCCACCACCACCGCACTAGAGTAGGGTATTACACCACATCGGTGGCCCAAACCAGTATAAACCTTGTGTCTGCATTGCGAGTGCGTTGAGTTCATCCGCAAGACCTTAGCGAGCTAGGGCTTAGATCGGTAGGAGGGAAAGAACTCCGCACGCACCCTAGAGTTCGAACCTCAAGGGTCTACCAGAACCCGTGATCTGACATTTGGCGCGCCAGGTAGGGGTGCGCCGTAGCTCCTCTTCACCGGCCTGCGCTCCACGCCACCGCTCTTCGCCCTCATGACAGGTGCCCTGCCACCGGCTCCAGCGGCCGGTGCTGACGACGAGGCCAGGGGGCTCCGAGCCCTAGCCCTCGCCCTGTGGCAGGTGCGATGGCCACCCAAGTTCAGGCCGGAGATGTCGCCGCGCTACGACGGCGTGGCAGACCCATTTGCCTTCCTGTTGGCATACGAGGAGGCCGTCCTCGAGGGCCGGGGGTGACGACAAGGTCATGGCCAACTGGCTCCCCATGGCCCTCGCTGGCGAGCCACGCGCCTGGCTGCTCAACCTCCCTGGATCCATGGTGACATCCTGGGGGGAACTCCGCGACCTCTTCACTGCTCGCTGCGCGGTACCGGCGCACCACGCAGTCGCGACCCTACTAGGCGGCTCTCAAGCACCGCCTTCAGATCACCACGTCAAGCTGTTCCTCCGCTAGATTGGAGCCGCTTCCAAGCGCCCGGGGGCTTCGTCAGGCTGGGATGCGCCAGAGGCCGACCTCACCTTCGGCTCAGAGGACCACCCCGACTCCACTGCCGGCTCAGGCATCCTCCCAATGCTCTGCACGCCCACCATATTCAACGTGGCTGTTACCAAGAACCTCATCGACGGTGGTGCCGGCCTCAACTTGCTCTCCGTGGAATCCTTCAGCCTTCTTCACGTACCACTCGAGCGGCTCAGCCTCAGCAAGCCTTTCTTAGGAGTTGGTGGTGGCACTACCAGCTCTCTGGGATAGATCCGCCTTCCCGTCACCTTCGGCACGCGCGACAACTACCACACCGAGCTGGTTGACTTCGACATCGCCCGCATCGGCCTCCCGTACAACGCCATTCTCGGGTACCCGACTCTGGCCCAGTTCATGGCAGCGACTCATCCGGTCTACAACCTCATGAAGATGCCCGGGAGCAAGGGCGTCCTCACTGTCAAAGGGGACGCCAAGGAGGCTCTGGCTACGCTCAGGCTTGCCCTCAGAACCGCCGCGGTGGCGCAGCCTACCGACGCGGGCACCTCTGAGCCCAAGGGAGCCGTACCGACCAAGAAGAAGCAGTTTTTCACACAAGACAAGGCAGAAACCAATCAGGTACCAGTCAATGAGGACGGGCCCTTAGGAGCCACCTTTACCATAGTTGCCAGCTGTCGGTGTCAAAACCGGCGGATCTCGGGTAGGGGGTCCCGAACTGTGCGTCTAAGGCGGATGGTAACAGGAGGCAGGGGGACACAATGTTTACTTATTTTGATCATCCTTTTATTACAGGAGTAATTCATGGAGGCTCTACATGGAGGTTCGTCAAGGATTAATTTCATTCTTCAATTGTTCTTCAAGATTTCTCTTGGAGTTATGATCCGCCAAGCTATACTCTCAATTGAACAGGGTGCTCAAGACATGTTTTGTTTTGAGGAGTTCAAGCATTCTTCATCTTGCATTCCGAAGTGCAATTCTTTCTATCTTATCTTTTGAGGTGGTGTTATGTCATTTTGACAGTTTCCTTCATGTTTCATGATTCACAAGTTGGCCGAAATGACATATTTTAAACCCTTCTTTTTCAATTCGTTCGTGAGATCCTTTGCAACCCATCAATCTCTTCATTGGAGTTATCTTGGGTTATATTTCACCTAAAGCTTTCCCTAAGGATTGTTGCTATTTATGGTGCTTATAAATTACCCAAGTTCTTCATTTATCCTCCCGGTGAAATAAGTTTCTCGTCTCCTTGTTCATAACAATCCAATCTATTGTTTCCATTTGTGGCAGGTTGTCACCTCAAAATTTTGAGATGTCTTCCAATAGGCCACAACAAGCTTATCCTTTCGTGGTTGTTAGTCCAACAACTCAGTTCTAGCATCTCGTGTAAGCGTGCTCTTTTAAGATCTAGTTTTCCTCCATTCAGTAAATTCATTTCTTTCATTTCTTCCGGAGGCATTGTAATGTTGCACCCTTCGATCCATCATACCATTTGTTGTCAAAGATCATGTTCTTTCCTTTGCTCATCCATTCAACCGGAGTGTTGTGTCCTTCATTCAAGTTCTCTCATCTTATCAAGTTGTCCATCCCTTCTCAACCGGAGTGCTGTCTGAAATCCTTCTTACCCGTTGTGCCATTCTTTCAATAGTTCCGGAGGCAGTGTGTTGTTGATTTCATCAAGTATCCTCTCATCTTGCCAAGCTCATCTTCAATTCCTTCCATTTACAGTCGGCGTGCTGCCCAAATTATATCATTCTTATTCCTTCACTATCTTGTTTTCACCGGAGTGGTTCCCATATCTATCTTGGCATTTAACCTCAAAGTTTCTCGTAATGTTCCTTGTTCCTTTTTTTTCTAACGGAGTGTTTTCAACTTCATTCATCTCTGTTGTATCCTTTCTCGAGATGGTTTAACCTTTCAAGGTTCTTTGTTTTCACTCGTTTGTTAAAGTAGCAACGTAGTTTTACCTCTTCTCTTCCTCTTCCTTTTCTCTCCGGTGCCATTCTAGATCTTGGGCCGAGATCCTCTCATAGTGGTGGAGTGTTGTGACGCCCCGAGACCGATGCGCCAGGTGTCTTCCAGTTATTCGCCGTCGTTGCCATGTCATTCGCTTGTGTGTTGCATATTTCCATGTCATCATCCGCATTGCATCTGCATGTTTTCGAAACTTGCATTCGTCCGGGTTCCCCCAGTTCCATCTATTGTCCGTTCTGAGCCCAGACACACTTGCACGCGCCCGCGGCACGTCCGAGATATTATTTTATAAGTGGCCAGAAAATGTTCTCGGAATGGGATGAAAGTTGGCGTGTGGTCTTATTATAGTATAGATAGACCGCATGTCAAGTTTCATCGCATTTGGAGTCTGTTTGATGCCCCAACGCATAACTATAGCGGCAGTATAGTCGGTCAAACGTCGGACATTTTTGGTCTCCGAAGACTGTGCTGGGCCTCTCCTTCTCTTCTCTCTTCTCAGCCCAACCCACTCTCTTCCAACCGCCAGGCCCCGAAACCCCTCCTTGCACAGTGCTCAGACCCCTCGCACGCGTCCGAAAATTGTCCCGGACCCGACCCGAGCAGTCGTCACTGTTGGATCCGGATCATCCCCAAACATCTACAAAACATCTCTTTTTTTCTTTTTTGGACTCCCATAGCATTTTATCTTGACCGTCCGATTTCAATCGGATGATCCAAACTCCCTCCTTTCCTTATATATATAGCATCCCCTAACCTAATCTAGTCTAACCCTAAAATCTAGCCCACTTGTCCCATCCACCAAATCCCTCCACCGCCACTAGTCCACTACATCTTCCTTGGGATCCCCTTCTCCTTGTCTTCCTCCACCCACCAACAGGAGCCCGAGCTCTTTCTCCACGACCCCGAGCACTCGATCCACCGGACCAACCACCTTCTCCTCTTGATCCATGGCCACCTCCTACTCGAGCAACCAGCGCCCCGTTGTTTTCTCTCCCCTGTTCGATCTGGAGGAGAGGAGCTCCTCTAGGCCCCACCTAGCGCGATGGTCGCTGGCCACCCAAGCAGCAGCAGCAGATGAGCATCACGGCCCTCCTCTTCCTCATGTTTTCTCCTTGTCCTCGTGTATCCTCCTCCACCTCTCAACTCCCCTCCTCTGCTTCTTACCGCAAGAACCGGTCGCAGCCGTCGAACACCATGGATTCGCGCCAAGAGCTCCTGTGGTCACCATGACTTCGCCGCCGGGATCCACTTCCTCCTGCGACCCTCCAGCCGCCCGCCACGGCCTTCGTCATGCCCGCAAGCGTCGCCTGCACCTCGCCTCCCTGACCTGAACTGTCCCGATCCGGCCATCTCCGGTGGCCTCCTACTCGTCCCGGCCTAGGAACCGAACAGCGCCGCTACCTCCCACCGCCGGGAATCCGTTCCCCTCGCCCTCGCGCCGCCTCCGGTGGTCGTCCTGCCGTCTGCCGTCGCCGGAAGCACCAACGCCGCCACCACTAGTCTTCCACGAAGCCGCTCCCCTGCATCATCCTGCCGCATCGAGCCGTGCCCGTTGACCGCATTCGCCAGATCCCGCGAGAACCTCCGTCCCCGCGTCGTCATGCCCTGCATCCCGTGGCCAGCCATGCCAAGTTCCTGCGGCGCCGTCCTTGCACCCACCGGCCTCCCTGCTTCTGCTCCCTGAGACCGCCGCCACTTCTTTCTGCACGAGAGGAGGACGAGCGCGTCACTCGCAGACCTCCTCTGCTCGCACGCATGTGGGCCAGTGACGTGCAAGGCCCAGTCGCGCCAGATTCGACCTGCCTGGCCTCCCCCTTCTCCAGCTGGGCTAAAGCCCATGGTGAGCCACCCAAAGCCCAGCGCCCAGCGTTTTCAGCCTGCATATGTTTTTTCCTTAGCTGCGATTTTATCAATTTCCAGGGAATTGCAGTTTTGCAGTTCAGCCCCTAAACTTCATGCATTTAATAACTTCACAACCGTGCATCGGATTAAAACAAACTTTATATGTAAAATGTATAGAATTTTGTCTAGTTTAATAATATCTAACTTTCATCCATGTTTGAAATGTTTAAAATGCTGTTTGCTTAAATTTGCTCATATGCCATGTTAAAATGCTTTATTTCATAACTAATTAACCATAGCTCCATTTTAAATAAACTTTATATGTATATGGGGTAGAAAAATGCCTAGTTTAACATGGTGGCTTTACTTTGCATGTTCAACAACTCTAAAATTATGTTTAGGGCAGAAGAGTACAAAATCTAATGTATGCACATGAGGAGTTTTGGGCCTTGTTGTTTTGTTGTTCCGGCCTCATTTAAACTTGCCTAGATAGATAGTTTTCTTTTGCTTCACCTCTTTCCATGCTAGACAACATTTAATTTTGATAGGTACCTAAATGAGAGAGAACTAAATAAGTCCCGTGCTATTTCATCAATATGCAATGGAGTTGCATATTGCATATTGAGCTCCACTTAATTTGTAGGATTGTTTGTGCATTTTGCCATGTCATGCTTCATTAAACCGGACATGCATCATACTTGATTGTGCATCATGTCATGCTTATGTGGTGGTTGTTTACTATGTTGTTTGCTTCTTTCCGGTGTTGCTTCTTCGGGTTGGTTCCGATAACGTCGCGTTTGTAAGGATTCGTTCGACTACGTCCGCTTGTCTTCTTCATGGACTCGTTCTTTTTCCTTGCGGGATCTCAGGCAAGATGACCATACCCTCGAAATCACTTCTATCTTTGCTTGCTAGTTGCTCGATCTATTGCTATGCCGCGATACCTACCACTTGCTATATCATGGCTCCCACATTGCCATGTCAAGCCTCTAACCCACCTTTTCCTAGCAAACCGTTGTTTGGCTATGTTACCGCTTTTGCTCAACCCCTCTTATAGCGTTGTTAGTTGCAGGTGAAGATGAAGTTTGTTCCATGTTTGGAACATGGATATTGTTGGGATATCACTATATATATTGTTTAATTAATGCATCTATATACCTGGTAAAGGGTGGAAGGCTCGGTCTTATGCCTGCTGTTTTGTTCCACTCTTGCCACCCTAGTTTCCGTCATACCAGTGTTATGTTCCTTGATTTTGCGTTCCTTACACGGTTGGGTGTTATGGGAACCCCTTGACAGTTCGCTTTGAATAAAACTCCTCCAGCAAGGCCCAACCTTGGTTTTACCATTTGCCTCACCACCACCTACTTTTTCCCTTGGGAGTCGCTCTCTCGAGGGTCATCTTAATTTTAAGCCCCCCCCCCGGGCCAGTGCTTGTCTAAGTGTTGGTCCGAACTAGAATCCTTTGCAGCGCCACCTCGAGGAAACTTGAGGGCTAGTTTTAGTTGTATGGAGCGCTCATCCGGTGTTGCCCTTAGAATGAGATATGTGCAGCTCCTATCAGGATGTCAGCGCATCGGGCGGTCTTGCTGGTCTTGTTTTACCATTGTCGAAATGTCTTGTAACCAGGATTCCGAGCCTGATCGGGTCTTCCTGGGAGAAGGAATATCCTTCGTTCACCGTGAGAGCTTGTGATGGGCTAAGTTGGGACACCCCTGTAGGGTTTCGAACTTTCAAAAGTCGTGCCCGCGGTTATGGGAAGATGGGAATTTGTTAATGTCCGGTTGTAGAGAACTTGAAACTTAACTTAATTAAAATGCATCAACCGCGTGTGTACCCGTGATGGTCTCTTTCCGGCTGAGTCCGGGAAGTGAACACGGTTCTTGTCTTATGCTTGAACGTAAGTAGTTTCAGGATCACTTCTAGTTCACGACCGTGCTTTGCTTCTCTTCTTGCTCTCATTTGTGTAAGTTAGCCACCATTTATGCTAGTGCTTGCTGCAGCTCCACCTCACTACCCCCTTTTCCCATAAGCTTAAATAGTCTTGATCTCGCGAGTATGAGATTGCTGAGTCGCCGTGACTCACAGATTACTTCAAACAGTTGCAGGTGCCGATGATAACTGTGCAAGTGACGCAACCAAGCTCAAGGAGGAGCTCGATGAAGATCGTGTTCATTGTGTTGTTTTGTTTCAAGTTGGTCAGTAGTGGAGCCCAGTCGGGGCGATCGGCGATCTAGCATTAGGGGTGGTCTTCTTTTATTTTGGTTCCGTAGTCGGACCTTGATTGTATTCTGGATGATGTAATGATATATTTATGTATTGTGTGAAGTGGCGAATGTAAGCCAACTCTGTATCCCTTTCTTATTCAGTACATGGGATGTGTAAAGATTACCCCTCTTACGACATGCCTACAATGCGGTTATGCCTCTAAGTCGTGCTCCGACACGTGGGAGATATAGCCGCATCGTGGGTGTTATAGGCCAGCCCTCCATCGAGTTGTAAGTGAATCAAAAGTGTTTTTGGTAAATGTATCCTGCTTTATCTCCGAGGACAATAACCAAGACATATATCTTGCAGTCCGGCACGTAGCCCTTCTCAGCAGAGTTCATCTTCGGGGGATCTTCTTCTGGAGATGATGGAGAGCGAAATGCCTCCCCCTGCCTCCCCGCCTCCTGGGGCGGACGACCCTGAGGTGTCATCACGGAGGGTTTCTCCTGATCCGCTAAGGCCTGAAGGTAACCCTTCGGCCAGCCGCAGTCCGGAGTATTCGTCTCCTATGGAGAGCAACAAAAAGAGTCCGGGACTATCCAATGGGCAACCAGACGCACTAATGAGTCTTTTGGAGAAAGCGGCTATTTCAGAGGAGCATCGTACTTTAATGAGTATGGTGGTTGAGAGGATCTCGTCCGCCACAAGTGGGTAGCATGAAGCTTTTACGAGCCTGCTAAGAGGTTTTGAGGTACGCAAAGTAATATATAACAATTTTTTGATGGTACCGCACACGTTAGGTGTGCTCTATACAGATAGTAGCCCCTGAGACTCTGGTTGCTGTCCAGAGGCGGAAAACAGAGGATCGTAGTCCCAAGTAATTATTGTGCTGCTTTCATGTGCAGGCGGATGGCAGCCCGGTGGCTGGCTAGACTTCTGAATTTGCCGGATTTATCCGGCAACTTGACATGGCAGATGCTGACATCGCGCTTGTGAACAAGCGGCTTGACGAGGCACAGGGTATGTATTTTCGGGTGGTCAAAAAATATTAAGAGGAGCATGATGCTAGTATCTATAATATTCTGTGACTGCAGATGGAGCTGCCGCCATGGAGACCCTTCGGGCAGAACTTGCCCAAGCCAAGGAACAAGCCAAGAGGAGTGATGCGGCCGCCCTAAAGGCGGCCGAAGAGTTAAGAGCCGAACAGGCTGCTCGTCGCCAGAGCGAAGAGAAAATAGCCAAGATGGCTATTGAACTGAAGGATGCCACCAACCGGTATGAGTTGCTTGAAAAGGAAAGCCAAGCGAAAATGGTGGACTTGGAGAAAACCATGGTAGTAGCCAAGGAGACTCGCTCTAAAATCAGAGCGGTGAAGGAGGAGCTTCGCCAGGCCAGAGATATCATGGCTGGGAAGCCCTTTTTGTTGCGGACGAAGTTCGGAGATCCGAAGTATGCCCCTCTGGATCAATTATGGAGTGTTGCCGATGCATATTTGGACCTGGCAATGAGTGGAAAAGATCACGAAGTGGAAAAGTTGTTCTGGTCGCAGTTCAGTGCTCCAACGCGTTCGCTGCTATTAAATGAGCAAATGGCCGAGTGGGCTGAGCTCCATAGGTTGTCCGGGCTTGCCATGAGGTCTGTCGTGGATCATCTCTGGCTGGGAGGACCAAGGCCGAATAGTTATTTTGGGTTAGTGCAAAGATTCCTTGGCGTTGTGCCGCATATTGACGCCGTAAAGAGGTCGGCGTGCATAGAGGGTGCGCGGATGGCTGTTGCCCGTGTTAAGACATACTGGGCAGAGATGGACGCCACCGCTATTGTAACCCGGGGTCCGGCCATAGGCCAGGTCTCGTCTGAGCACTATTTTGAAGAAGTCCTAGAAGGCGCTCACCTAATAGAGGCTCAGTGCTCGAAGAGTATCATGTTCGAGTGACATGTATCCCAATTTGTAAAAACAATGCTATTTGGTTTATAGAAGGGTGTGTTTATACTTTTTCCTGAAAGTATTATGATGCCTCCTATGCGGCCGTTTTATGTATGTATATAACCTGAAAGTTTGCAGTCGTCGGCTTCAGCCCCCACGCATATAATGCGGGGGTGTTCGGAAGAGCGCATATTCACACTTGATCCAATGTCTTGGTCCATTAAGGAGGTGATAGCACGGCGAACAAGGCAATCCGACTATATTGCTTTAACACTTTCACTTAGCCATAGGAGTTTGACAGTGGGGCTACTATATAGCCCCTGGTACTTCCGTGCTTATCCGAATACGGTGCGTGTACATACATGACCGGGAAACCGTTCCTTCGTTAATGCAGAGGAATCGCAAAGATTCCCTGAGTCCTCGAGTGGTTGACCAGTCTCGCGCTTTACCATTACAGTCAGTTTTCGGCTGTCTCTACTGAGGTGCTCATCCAGCTGAACCAGTGCACAATCGCAGTAGTTCTCCCGGTGCCACCTTAGCCGATAGAGCCGAACGTAAGGTAGAAAAACACGGAAGCCGGGCAAACCCAACTATTGACCAAAGACATGATTCGGAGCTGATGCATATAAGGCCAAACTCACGACGCCGAACACTCCCTAAGGTATTCGGTCTTTACAACGTATATTGGGCTAAGTAACGCCCTTGATAATAAGCCCTGAATTTCCAGGTATGTGCATTAGTCTGATGTGACGAAATGTCAATAACGCCAGCATCCCTCTTGGTTATGTTGAGTATCCCGAGGGTGTGAAGCAACAAGAGACAGTAAAAAAGGTTTACACAGGGTCTTAATCTAAAAAGAAACCTTTGAACGGGGCCCTACTGCACGTCTGCGCCTGTGTCTCCGTTGTGCCTTATCCTGGAAGGGTGTAGCACGGTGATCATCTGTAAGAGAGGAAAGCCCAGGTGAAAGTTTTCATGCGAAAAATTGGTTATTCTCAATAAACCATTAAAATTCAATCTAAATAAGATCAAGCTGAACTATAGTCCTTTTTACATGTGGGAAGCCCCTAGCACCACCTATAGGGGTATATCCATCAACCCAGTTTTAAGTTTATCTGAGCTATTGCAGCTAGTGATTCGCCGGACTCGTCTAGCCGTGTTCGCGGTCTTGACGACCGATCATTTATTCTGGTTGGAGAGGGCATTCAGTGTTCGGCTACTAAAGCCGCCGCACGTTCTTCTGCATGTAAGGAACGTTCTGTGTTTCCGCTAACTGTGATGATGCCACGTGGACTGGGCATCTTAAGCTTAAGGTAAGCGTAATGCGGTATTGCATTAAAACGAGCGAAGGTCGTTCTTCCGAGTAGCGCTTGATAGCCGCTCCGGAATGGGGCAATGTCGAAGGTTAACTTTTCACTTCGGCAGTTGCCGGGAGAACCGAATACAAACTCTAGTACTAGAGAGCCCGTGCAGCAGGCCTCTGAGCCTGGTATTACTCCTTTAAAGGTAGTATTGCTTTGGCTGATTCTTGTCGGGTCTATCCCCATTTTGCGGACTGTGTCCTGATATACTAGATTAACACTACTGCCGCCGTCCATAAGGACTTTGGTGAGATGGTATCTGTCAATTATTGGGTCTAGTACCAAGGCGGCCGATCCTCCGTGCCGGATACTAGTTGGGTGATCCCTACGATCAAAGGTGATCAGGCAGGCCGACCAGGGGTTGAACTTGGGGGTGACGGGATCTATGGCGCATGTGTCTCGGAGTGCGTGTGTGCTCCTCCTCTTAGTTACGTGAATCATGTTCACTATTTTGACCTCTGGTGGGAATTTTTTCTGTCCCCCAGTGTTCGGCTGACGAGGCTCATCCTTGTCTTCGCTTGGCGTCTCCCTCCCCTTGTGGTCGGTGTTTAGCTTGCCGGTCTGCTTAAAGGCCCAGCATTTCCTGTTGGTGTGGTTTGCCAGTTTGTCGGAGGTGCCATGAATCTGACATAATCTGTCTAGAATCTTGTTTAGGATGGACGGTCCCTCTCTGCTGCCTTTAAATGGCTTTTTCCGTTGACCGGTCGAGAGCTCCTGAATCCAGCGTTTACCACCATGTTGTCTGGGCTGTCTTCCTTGTTTCAACGCTTGCTTTTATTGCGTCGTGGTTTTCCATTGCCATCCCTAACTTCGGATGTGCCTGGGTCACTGGTGCCGCTACGGGCCAACCAACTATCTTCGCCCGCACAAAAGCGGGTCATAAAGTTTGTTAGGGCTGCCATTGTCCTCAGTTTCTCCTGGACGAGGTGTATGGCGAGCCATTCATCCCGGGCACTGTGTTTGAAAGCCGCTAAGGCTTCAGCGTCTGGGCAGTCGACAATTTGATTCTTCTTAATGAGGAATCTGTTCCAAAGCTTTCGTGCTGACTCTCCGGGTTGTTGAATTATATGACTGAGGTCATCTACATCTGGAGGTCGGACATAGGTCCCTTGAAAATTATCCCTAAAAGCATCTTCGAGCTCTTCCCAACTTTCAATTGAGTTTTCGGGGAGGCTTTTCAGCCAGTGCCGAGCTGGTCCTTTCAACTTGAGGGGCAAGTATTTGATGGCGTGGAGATCATCTCCGCGAGCCATGTGGATATGAAGGATAAAGTCCTCAATCCAGACCCCAGGGTATGTCGTTCCGTCGTATGCCTCTATATTCACGGGTTTGAATCTATCAGGAAATTCGTGATCCAGCACCTCATCGGTGAAGCATAGGGGGTGTGCGGCACCCCTGTGTTTGGATGTGCCATGGCGTTCTGACGGTTGTAGTGCTTTGTTTTGATTCTGTGCCGGAGCGCGCTTCCTAGATCCGCAGATGGATCTGGTCAGACCGGCTTTTTGGTGCAAGTCCTCACGTAAATCGTGCACCGACTTATGTTCGACATCGTTAGCCGCCCTATCGCGGCCACGGGGTGGTCGATCTGGCTGATCGGCCATCTTATTTTTTGGCTGTGTAGGCTCTAAAGCCTCATCATCGAATTCAGGCAACAGCTTGCGCTTTGGATAGTTGTTTGTGTGGCAACTGCCACTGTGCTTTTCTTCATTGTCGAGCATTTTGTTCCATCTACTGTTGAGTGTATTTTGCGCGGCTTTAAGCCTTTGCTTCTGCTTCTTTAAACTCTTCGCGGTGGCAATAAGCCTTCTATGGAGGTTCTCTTGCTCCAAGTGCCTTTCCAGGATGATGTGTGCATCATCGTCCGGACTGTTCTCCTCTCCGGAGACAGGTTGGTGAGCTTTACCCTCGGTGTCGCTGTGATCGGGCAATGGTTCCGTACTATGTTCGGCGTCCGCTGGTTCATCCTGCTCTATCGTTGGGTCCATGTGGTTGTCGTTTGCTTTGGAGTCGTCTGGGGTATTATTCTTTCCTGCGTTGTTATTGCTGTTTTTGCCGAGGTGGGACTTGGAGCGGCGCCTACGTCGTCGCTTTGGCTGCTTCTCGAGGGGATTACCCTCCAATGCGTCCCTCTGTTCCTTGTCCTTGTTTTCTTTTGGTGTATCCACCACCTATATATCATGTGATGAAGTGGCCGTCCAGCGCCCTGTGGGCGGTGGTTCATGTTCCTCTCCTGCATCATCATCCATACCGTCGATGTCTTCGGAGCCGAAATTAAGCATGTCGGTTAAGTCATCGACAGTGGCTATTAAGTGGGTGGTGGGTGGGGAATGAATTTCTTCGTCGTCCACTTCCCACTCAAGCCGGACATAGTTCGGCCGAGGGTCTCCTCACAAGGAGAGAGATTTCAATGAATCTAGCAAGTCGCCCAAGGGCGAGTGCTGAAAGATATCCGCGGAGGTGAACTCCATGATCGGTGCCCAATCAGATTCGATAGGCACGGACACGGGCGGTTCAGAGCCTGTGGCCGGGGATGAATCCAAGGGTCCAGCAACACAGGTCTCATAGGGAGTGAAGCCAGTATTCAGCTCTATTGCCGTTGAGTGTGCGGCCTCCGTGGCGGGGTCTATCCACACGTCCTCGGACAGCACGACCTGCTCCGGATCAAAGGCCGGAGTAGCCACAGGTGTGATCTCCCGAACATCGTCCGATGGCAGAGCTAAGTCATGCTTGTCGAGACTGTGCGGTACACTTGACATGGGCTCGAATCCGTCGAAGATCAAGTCTCCGCAGATGTCGGAAGTGTAGTTTGAGCTTCCAAACCTAACCTGATGGCCGGGGGCATAGCTCTCGATCTGCTCCAGATGGCCAAGCAAGTTGGCCCGCAGTACAAAGCCACCGAATACGAAGATCTGTCCGGGGGAAAAACCTCACCCTGGATCGCATCGTTGCCGATGATCGAAGGAGCCATCAAGCCTTACGGCGACGACACAGCGGAACTCTCAATGAAAGCACCAATGTCGATGTCAAAACCGGCGGATCTCGGGTAGGGGGTCCCGAACTATGCGTCTAAGGCGGATGGTAACAGGAGGCAGGGGACACAATGTTTACCCAGGTTCGGGCCCTCTCGATGGAGGTAATACCCTACGTCCTGCTTGATTGATCTTGATGATATGAGTATTACAAGAGTTGATCTACCACAAGATCGTAGAGGCTAAACCCTAGAAGCTAGCCTATGATTCTGATTGTTGTTGTCCTACAGACTAAAGCCTCTGGTTTATATAACACCGGAGGAGGCTAGGGTTACATAGAGTCGGTTACAAGGGAGGAGATCTACATATCCGAATTCCCAAGCTTGCCTTCCACGCAAAGGAGAGTCCCACCCAGAGACGAGACGAGGTCTTCAATCTGATATCTTCATAGTCCAACAGTCCGGCCAAAGTATATAGTCCGGCTGTCCGAGGACCCCCTAATCCATGACTCCCTAACCAGCCTCGATCAAGGTCAAGAGGGAGCATTGGTGAAGTTATTGCATGCAAACAAGGATATATTCGCGTGGGAGCCCAATCAGCTGGTAGGAGTTCCATGTGAAGTGATCCAGCATCACTTAAGGGTATGCCCCAATGTACGCCCCGTGAAGCAGCGGGCGAGACGGCAGTCCACTCAGAAGCAGGCCTTCATCATCCAAGAGACCCGCAAGCTAGAGGCGGCAGGCGCCATTCACGAGGTTCGGTATCTCGAATGGCTGGCGAACCCCGTCGTAGTACCGAAGAAAGGCGGGAAGGAACGGATGTGCGTTGACTTCACCAACCTTAACAAGGCCTATCCCCAAGATCCGTTCCCGCTCCCGCACATCGATCAGATCGTCGACTCCACCACCGAGTGCGACCTGTTGTGCTTCCTGGATGCGTTCTCAGGATATTACCAGATCAAGATGGTGGTAGAAGATGTGGAGAAGACAGCCTTCCTGACCCCGTGTGGAGTGTACTGCTACACCTACATGCCTTTTGGATTGTGCAATGTGGGAGCAACCTTTCAGCGACTGATGCACATCGCCTTAGGGCGGCAGCTCGGGAGAAACACAGAGGCCTACGTCGACGACATTGTGGTTAAGTCTCAGGAGGCGAGGACCTTGATTCAAGACCTGGAGGAGACCTTCGAGAGCCTGCACCAAGTGAACTTGAGACTTAACCCGGAGAAGTGCGTGTTCGGCGTCCCTTCTGGCAAGCTGCTGGGCTTCCTCGTGTCCCACAGAGGGATTGAGGTGAATCCAGAGAAGATCAAGGCCATCGAGGACATGAGCCTGCCGCAGACCCTTAGGGAGATGCAGAAGCTGGCTGGCCGAGTAACTGTGTTGGGACGCTTCATCTCCAAGTTAGGGGAATGCGCCCTACCCTTCTTCAAGCTGATGACGAAGAAGGGCCCATTCGAGTGGACCCAGGAGGCCGACCGAGTTTTTCAAGACCTCAAGAGATACCTGACCAGCCCTCTGGTGATGGTGGCGCCACGGCCCCTCGAGCCCCTAGTACTCTACCTCACTCCTACCCTGTACTCCGCCAGCGCAGCACTGGTGGTGGTTCGGGAGGAGCACCAAACCAAGGACGCGCTGTGTCGGGCTATGACTGAGGCAATACAAGATCAGGAAGGCACCGCAAGAGCCGTGGCAGCATCGACAAAAGACCAAGCTCAACAGGATGACGCCGCCAAAATTCCTGCAAACGATCAGGCGTCAGGAGCCCCGTCACCTCACGAGGCGTCTCAACTTCCGCGAGACACGAGCCCAGACACCACACCAGCCCTCGTCGAACACTCGGTGTATTTCGTCAGCACCATGCTGCGAGATGCGAGGGCGCGATATCCCATGCCTCAGAAGCTTCCGCTTGAACTCTTGGTGGCCTCACGCAAGCTAAGGCACTAATTCCAGGGGCACCCCATCACGGTTGTCTTATCCTACCCATTAGAGAGGGTGCTCAGGAGCCCCAATTCTGCTGGGAGGGTCGCCGAGTGGAACATTGAGCTGCAAGCATTCCAGTTCGAGTTCAGCACTACCAGGGTCATCAAGGGAGCCGTGCTCGCTGATTTTGTGTCGGAATGGACGGACGTCCCGACACTTGAAGTAGGTGAAGACCGGTCCACCTCGCTAGGAAGTGAGGCATCAGATGGTTGGATCATGTACTTCGATGGCGCCTTCGCGCACCAGGGTGCGGGGGCTGGAGTTGTACCCATCTCGCCCACTCAAGATAATCTCTACTACGCCGTGCAGCTCTGCTTTCAGCAGGGCGAGAAGGTCTCCAACAACATCACGGAATACGAAGGCCTCATAGCTGGCCTGAAGGCCGCGACAGCTCTGGGGGTGAAACGCCTTACCGTTAGAGGCGACTCGCAGCTCCTCGTCAACTTCTCCAACAAAGTATACGAGCCGATGGACGAGCATATGGAGGCATACCTCGCGGAGGTGCGCAAGGTGGAGAAGCAGTTCTTGGACCTGGAGCTGCAACACGTGCCCCAGAGCGTCAACAAGGAAGCCGACGACATCGCCAAGAGAGCATCCAAGCGGCAGCCACAAGAGCCTAGTGTCTTTGAGGAACGGCTCTTTGTAGGATCGAAAGTATGTCTAGAGGGGGGGTGATTAGACTACTTGACCAAATAAAACTTAACCTTTTCCCAATTTTAGTTCTTGGCAGATTTTAGCTATTTTAGGACAAGTCAAGCAATCATCACACAATTCAAGCAAGCATGCAAAGAGTATATTGGCAGCGGAAAGTAAAGCATGCAACTTGCAAGAATGTAAAGGGAAGGGTTTGGAGAATTCAAACGCAATTGGAGACACGGATGTTTTTCCCGTGGTTCGGATAGGTGGTGCTATCCTACATCCACGTTGATGGAGACTTCAACCCACAAAGGGTAACGGTTGCGCGAGTCCACACAGGGCTCCACCCACAAAGGGTAACGGTTGCGCGAGTCCACACAAGGCTCCACCCACAAAGGGTCCACGAAGAAGCAACCACCCACAAAGGGTCCACGAAGAAGCAACCACCCACAAAGGGTCCACGAAGAAGCAACCTTGTCTATCCCACCATGGCCATCGCCCACACAAGACTTGCCTCACTAGCGGTAGATCTTCACGAAGTAGGCGATCTCCTTGCCCTTACAAACTCCTTGGTTCAACTCCACAATCTTGTCGGAGGCTCCCAAGTGACACCTAGCCAATCTAGGAGACACCACTCTCCAAGAAGTAACAAATGGTGTGTAGGTAATGAACTCCTTGCTCTTGTGCTTCAAATGATAGTCTCCCCAACACTCAACTCTCTCTCATAGGATTTGGATTTTGTGGAAAGAAGATTTGAGTGGAAATCAACTTGGAGAGGCTAGAGATCAAGATTCATATGGTAGGAATGGAATATCTTGGTCTCAACACATGAGTAGGTGGTTCTCTCTCAGAACATATGAGTTGGAATGGTGTATGCGTTGTGATGGCTCTCTCTTCGAATGAAGAGGAGGTGGAGGGGTATATATAGCCTCCAGACAAAATCCAACTGTTACACACAGTTTTCCAATCTCGGTGGGACCGAATCAACAAACTCGGTCGGACCGAAAATGTAAACCTAGTGACCTTTAGAGATTTTCGGTAGGACTGACATGCAACTCGGTAGGACCGATATGGTTAGGGTTTGGGCATAACGTAATCTCGGTGAAGCCGATTACACAAACTCGGTGAGACCGAATTTGGTAATTAGCTAACCAGAGAGTTGGTCAGGCAAACTCGGTGGGACCGATTTGCTCTTTCGGTGAGACCGAAAAGTTACAAAGGGGAAACACTGAATTTACATTGCAATCTCGGTGGGACCGATTCGCTCTTTCGGTGAGACCGAAAAGTTACGAAAGGGAAACAGAGAGTTTGCAATCCCATCTTGGTGAGACCGAGATCCCTATCGATAGGACTGAATTGCTAGGGTTTGGCAGTGGCTTATGACAAGTGAAACTCGGTGGCGCCGGATAGGAAGAACCGGTAGGACTGAGTTTGGCTTAGGGTTTAGGTCATATGTGGATATGGGAAAGTAGTTGAGGGTTTTGGAGCATATCACTAAGCACATGAAGCAAGAGGCTCATTAAGCAACACCTCATCCCTCCTTGATAGTATTGGCTTTTCCTAAAGACTCAATGTGATCTTGGATCACTAAAATATAAAATGAAGAGTCTTGAGCTTTTGAGCTTGAGCCAATCCTTTGTCCTTAGCATTTTGAGGGTTCCACTTTCACATCCATGCCATGCCAATCATTGAGCTTTCCTGAAATAATCATCTTGGAATAGCATTAGCTCAATGAGCTATACGTTGTTATGAATTACCAAAACCACCTAGGGATAGTTGCACTTTCAATCTCCCCCTTTTTGGTAATTGATGACAACATATAGATCAAAGCTTCGACAAATGATAATAAGCATGAAATATATCGTCGCTTTGAGAAGTATGTGATAAGTAAGAGCTCCCCCTAAGTTTGTGCATATTTAAAATTTGCTTTGGACTGCAAATGCACAAGGAGTTAGAGTCATGGGTTACTCTTCCATGTCACATACATCTTGGTGGAGCGCTTAAAATGGTAAGAATGAAATACATGCACTCATCACCAAGAATAGTGAATGATCACATAAGATAGATAAGATAATAGCATTAAGCAAGCATTAAGTGGAGCTTATGATCAAACACATGATCATCAATGTCTCACAAGCAATGACATAGTATCTCAAGCACTCAAAAGCAAACAAGTTCGAAAAACCACCAAATAAAGGAAGAGAGAAAAAAACAACACACTCTCTCTCTCTCTCTCAAAGCCTATGATCTATACATTTTTCTCCCCCTTTGGCAACAAGTTACCAAAAAGTTCCTAGAAAATGCATAGTGCTAGATCGACGCTCAGGCTTGATCTTCAGGTGGTGGTGGAGTCCGGATCACTCCAAGGACGAAGGCTTCTGTAGATGCTGAAGTAGACGCTGGAGTTGGAGCTGAAGTAGATGCTGGAGCTGGTGGAACTGAAGTTGTAGCTGGTGCAGAAGTGGTGGCTCTTGTGTCAGCAACTGGCACGGCAGACGACCTCGGACCTCGTGGCACTCTGGCAAAGGCATGAGTGGTAGTCCTGCCTCTCCTCTCCTGCATGTCATCCTGGAGCTGCTCCACTGAAGTCTGAATCTCTGTCACCTTGACATCCAAGTCATAGAACTTTTGTTCCATGATTCTCTCTAGGCTTGCCTGGTTTTGAGTTAGGGTGGCTAGTCCTTTCTCAATCCGCAGGGTGGATGCAATCAGGTAACCAAGCTGCTCTTGTTTAGTTTTCAAGAAATACTCAGATGCCTCCTCTTGGGTTGGCATCTTGGCAGCTTTCTCCTTCCTTGCCTTCTCCTTCTTTGCTTGTGCTTGGGCAGACGATGGCTCATTCTCAGTCATGGCAACTTGATTGTCCTCAAAATCTGGATGGATGGGCAGGTGTTCCTTTTCCAATAAATATATGCCCGTGCCCATCTTAGAGTTGATGAGCTCCTGAATTTGAGGTGCATATCCACAGCTCCTCTTCTGATCTGCTGCAGTCCTCTTGATAGTCTCTACTATGAGGCTCATGACCTTGAACTTCTGTGGCACATCAAATACGTGAAGCAAGTTGATTGCACGGCCTCTGATCATCTTGTGATCTCCAGACTTGGGAAAGAGAGTGTGCCTCAATATCCAATTGATGGCTGGCAGCCCTGACAGAAGATAATGCACAGAGCCAAATTTGAAAGTGTCAAGAGCTTCATTTGGAATTTCCTTGTACATGTTGGACATTGAGTTATGATCCATCTTTTTCTTGGCATAAATGTCCAAGTCATCTGCTTGCTCCTCTGGGTCATTGATCAGTTGAGCCCATTCAGCAACTGTAGATTGCTACCTCGTACCCTCAGACATCCAAGTTATCCTCCCATCTGGATAAAAGTGTGTCGTGGAGTAGAATTGCATGATAAGCTCCTTGTTCCACTTTGTGAGCTTCTGCCCAACAAAGTCAGCAACTCCACAAGCACTAAAGCTGTCATACACTCCAGGGTAGTGTTCCTCATTTTCCTTCATGTAGGTCCAGTCAACCCATCTCATGTCACAAACAATGGGCTTCTTATCTAGCAGCACTATCTCATAGAAGTACTGCTGTTCCTTGGTGTGAAATCTATAATCCACAGCAGTCCTTCTCCTTGAAGCATACGGGTCTGCTTCTCTCCACTTCCTCAGCCCTGAATCTCTCCTGAGCTTCATGTCCTCAGCCACAGGATGAGCATCGTTGTGGTCTGGGATCTTGGGCTTGAGCTTTCTAAGAACTTGCTCTTCATCCTCTTCTTCAGCAACAGTCTCAGGCACTGGGGCTTCTCAGCTGCAGGAATGCTCCTTGTATTCCTCTTTGGTTTTGGCTTGGAGGCAGCTTTGGGCTTAGATGCAGTAGCCCTTGATCTTATGGCATCACCCATCAGCTTGGGTGCCTTAGGTGCTGGTGCAACTACCTCTTCTTCCTCTTCCTCTTCCATGATGGAAGCCTTTCCAAGCACTCTGGCTACGGTCTTCTTGACCCTTTCCTTCCTCTTCTTGCCTTCAGCAACAACTGGCTCTTTGGGTGCAGGCTTCTCAGTTGAGGCTCTAGCCTTTGACATAGGCTGCCTACCTGCTGGCCTTTTGATCTTTAGACCTGGCTTTGTGCCTTGAGCTGGCTCAACTCTCTTTGATGTGGCCTCTTCCTCTGCCACATAATCTTCATGTTCGGAGTCTGAAGTTCTCTTCTTCCTCTGTCTGGTCACAGGTTTTGGCAGATTGCTTGGGGTACTTCTGCTGCCATCATCTGAAGAGCTGGAGGGACTAGTGCCCTCACTCATCTGCACTTGCTGCTCTGACAAGTTCTGGCTGTCACTCTGATCAGACATGCTGCAAGCTCTGACTGCTGACCCTGTGAATAGTTTATAGATGAGGTAGAATAGATGAGCATCACAAAATGCAGAGATTTTTGCAAAAGAATGATCCAAAAACTTAGTTTTAGTTTCCCACTGAAATCATCTCGGATCTACCGATTTTTAAACTCGGTGATACCGAAGCAGTTTTGGAACCTAAACTAGTGAACTCGGTTGGACCGAGTCACAGTTCGGTGGCACCGAGACTGCTAGGGTTTCACAGAGTTCCAAAATCGGTCACACCGATAAGTAATTCTCGGTCAGACCGAGTCTCACTTGTGCAATGGCATAAGCCAAATCGGTGGGACCGAGTTTTTCAACTCGGTGGGTCCGAGATGGTTTCGGCGGAAACCTAACCCTAAAATTTTCGAATCAAAGCTAATCTACGGGCGTATTGACTGGATAGGAGTGTTTCAATCGTGGCAAGAATCATGATGATCACAATGTGCTGAGAATTGGATTGGAGAATAGCACAAAGATCGAGTCCATACCCTAGCTCGGCGGAGACTCGCTACGGCGGCAACGGCGGGGCAGAATTCCCGTTGACGGCGACGGAGACCAGTGACTGGAGGCGGCTGGCGGCGAGAAGATGATCCGGAGACCACGTTGGCAGAGCAGGCTATCGCGTGGGCGAAGGGGTTCGGAGAAATTTCCAAATTTTGCCCGTGACTATATATAGCACGACCCTGTCGGTGTGACCGAGTGGAACAACTCGGTGGCACCAAGATTCATAACTGCATGTAGTTACTGAAACTCGGTGTGACCAAAATGTTCAAATCGGTTGCACCGAGATCGAAAACCTAGATCAACTTAATGATCTCGGTAGGACCGAAAGTGGGGTATCGGTCAGACCAGAATCATAAAGAGGTTTTGGAAGTTTAAGTCTATGACGAATCGGGGACTCCGAGCGCTCCTCACACAGAGTGGTTCGAATCTGACTTGATCAAATTTTGTGATGCAGCATGAATAGAGTTTGAGACGAGAAAAGCATAGATAGCTAGAGGAGGTTCTTAGGCATTCTTGTCCATCCACTTGGCAAAGGAAATAAACCCAAACGATCAAAACAACAAGTGGATGTCCTCGAATGAGTAAAATATGCAACCAGCATGCTCACACAATAAGATGGCAAATTAAATATGTGGCAAGGCATGCACAACCAATTCTAGAATCTATCAAGCAATTTGCGATGACAAGGTCATCTATATATGAGTATATTGACTTAGGAGTCAAGTGAGAACACTTGATCATAGGTCATACTCATCGTTTAAGCTCAAGTGGGGTTACCAGTTTTACATAAAGCATTGTTGTGTTCACATCTTTAGAGTTGCTTTAGCTCAAGTCTTAGAGTAAAGCTCCCCCTAGATGTGATATCCCCCCTTGGAGGGATGAACTAACCTTGGGTTTCGTCGATGATGACTTCATGTAGATGTTGAAGATGTGGATGCTCAATGTTGATGTAGATCACTTGGAGCTATCCATTTGAGTGAATTGCACTTTCAATACCTAAATGGGTTAGTCCCACAAGGAACAAACAAGGATATCCATAGACATAGAGTGATGCACACACGAGATGATGTCCATGAAAACTTTTAGGTTACCTTGTCCCTTGTCTTACCAACAAGAGGGTTTGTGACTCCTTAAACTAGTGCAAGATGTGGAAGTTGATTGCACTTGTTCTTGCCAAAATGATAAGAGTGAAGTATGTTGGCGGAGTCACCCTCAAGAACTCTCTAGTTCTTCTTCTTTTGGATCCACATCATCTTGATGGGAATCCTTGGAGTTGTAGTCGTAATTGATGAAGTGGAACTTGAAGTAGTCTTGGGAATCCACTTAACTAAGGTCTTAGGAGCTTCTTCAAATGCGTCAATTTCCTCTTGAAGCTTGTCCTTGCCTTTTTGCTTGTAGTCTTGTGGTGGAAGATCATCTTGAGCTTGTGTCCCCTTGAAAGAAGTATCATACTTCTCTTGTTGAGGAACAAACTTTGTCTTGGGGTATTGATCTTCTTCCCACTCAACTCCATTGGCATTGAACTTTCATTCAAAACTAACGCCTTGATTCTTCCGGTGCATTCCTTGCTTGCGCACAATTTCCTCGAATTGCTTGCTCCCGGCAAGGCTTTTGTACACTCCTTTCTCTATAATTCCCTTCAATAAGCTATTTTCTTGCTCAAGTGTAACTTGGCTAAGAGATTCATTAGTGGAATCAAGAGAACTACTAGAAGCAACAATATTGGATTTAGCATGATCATTGTTACTGCTAGAGGAAGAATCTTTCTTGTTCTTGTTACTAGACTTGACTTGAGGCATGTAAGTGGATAAGAGTAAACGCTTGGCAATGTAAGAAGAACTTTTCTTACGGAGATCATCATTGATTGCTTTTAAGAACTCATGCTCTTGCTCAAGATTGAGCTTTTCAAAGCGTAATTTCTCATGAGCTCTTAAAAGTTCTCGATGATCTTCGAAGATAGTTTCATGAGCTAACTTAAGAGTGTTTAGTTCTTTAGTTAGAGCCTCAATCTTTTCCTTATCATTGTCATTCGTTTTATCTTGATTAGCATGATTAATTGACATTTCATCATAGTATTCATCACTAGAGTTGTCAATAAGCAAATCATCACCTAACAAGTCATCTTCATCACTATTGAAATCAACATACTCGGGGTGTGTTACCTTAGGACCTTTGGCCATGAAGCATCTTCCAATTCCTTCATTTGGTGAGTCAAATATGTCGTAGGAGTTGGTTGACACAAGTGCTAGACCAGCAACACCTTCATCTTGAGTATCTTCAGAGTCGGAGTGATAACTTCTCTCGGAGTGGCTGTCGGAGTCGGAGCCGGATACCCATTCACCAACATGAGCTTGATGTCTTCGTCTTGTGTAGCTCCTTGATGATTTTTCCTTCCTTTCCGAATCCTTGCTTCTCCGTGAGTATCTTCGTTCATAACGATCATCTCTACTCCTTCTCTCTCTTGGTGGTGATTCTTTGCTTCTTCTTTTTGGAGAATCTTCTCTTCTCTTGTAGGGAGCCGTACACTCATTGGAATAGTGTCCGGGTATTCCACAACTGTAGCAGTTTTGCTCTCGACTAGAAGATCTTTTGTCATTGTAGGACCTTGACTTGAAGCTTCTATCTTTGCTTCTACTCTTGTAGAACTTGTTGAAGTTCTTCACCATTAAGCTCAATTCTTCATTGAAGTCTTGTTTCTCACTTGATGATGTAGGGGCTTCACATGAGGCTTTATAGGAACCACTTGATTTGTTGTGAAGTTCCTCTTTATCCTTAAGTGACATCTCATGAGCAACAATTCTTCCAGTCACCTCCGTTGGCTTGAGATCTTTGTAATTGGGCATCATTTGGATCAATGTGCACACGGTATCATATTTTCCATCCAAGTCTCTTAGAATCTTCTTGATGATGAATCTATCGGTCATCTCTTCACTTCCTAAGCCGGCAATCTCATTTGTGGTGAGAGCAAGCCTAGAGTACATTTCAGCGACACCTTCACCATCCTTCATCTTGAACTTGTCAAGTTGGCTTTGAAGCACATCCAACTTGGATTCCTTGACGGAGTCGGTACCTTCGTGCATATCAATCAAAGTGTCCCAAATTTCCTTCCCATTCTCAAGACGGCTGATTTTGTTGAATTCTTCGGGGCACAATCCATTGAAGAGAATATCACAAGCTTGAGCATTGTATTGCAACATCTTCAACTCATCCGCGGTAGCTTCACGATTTGGTTCTCTCCCATCAAAGAAGTCACTTTGCAAACCAACACACACAATAGCCCAAACGGCGGGGTTATGTCCAAGAATTTGCATTTTCATTTTATGCTTCCAACTAGCAAAATTAGTACCATCAAAGTAGGGACCTCTACGGTGATAATTTCCCTCGCTAGACGCCATACTCTCCTAGGTTGTGAAACCAAGGCTATGACCACCAAAAGCTATGGAGATCAAAGCAAATGGAGACCAAAGCTCTGATACCACTTGTAGGATCGAAAGTATGTCTAGAGGGGGGTGATTAGACTACTTGACCAAATAAAACTTAACCTTTTCCCAATTTTAGTTCTTGGCAGATTTTAGCTATTTTAGGACAAGTCAAGCAATCATCACACAATTCAAGCAAGCATGCAAAGAGTATATTGGCAGCGGAAAGTAAAGCATGCAACTTGCAAGAATGTAAAGGGAAGGGTTTGGAGAATTCAAACGCAATTGGAGACACGGATGTTTTTCCCGTGGTTCGGATAGGTGGTGCTATCCTACATCCACGTTGATGGAGACTTCAACCCACAAAGGGTAACGGTTGCGAGAGTCCATGGAGGGCTCCACCCACAAAGGGTAACGGTTGCGCGAGTCCACACAGGGCTCCACCCATGAAGGGTCCACAAAGAAGCAACCACCCACAAAGGGTCCACAAAGAAGCAACCTTGTCTATCCCACCATGGCCATCGCCCACACAGGACTTGCCTCACTAGCGGTAGATCTTCACGAAGTAGGCGATCTCCTTGCCCTTACAAACTCCTTGGTTCAACTCCACAATCTTGTCGGAGGCTCCCAAGTGACACCTAGCCAATCTAGGAGACACCACTCTCCAAGAAGTAACAAATGGTGTGTAGGTAATGAACTCCTTGCTCTTGTGCTTCAAATGATAGTCTCCCCAACACTCAACTCTCTCTCATAGGATTTGGATTTTGTGGAAAGAAGATTTGAGTGGAAAGCAACTTGGAGAGGCTAGAGATCAAGATTCATATGGTAGGAATGGAATATCTTGGTCTCAACACATGAGTAGGTGGTTCTCTCTCAGAACATATGAGTTGGAATGGTGTATGCGTTCTGATGGCTCTCTCTTCGAATGAAGAGGAGGTGGAGGGGTATATATAGCCTCCACACAAAATCCAACCGTTACACACAGTTTTCCAATCTCGGTGGGACCGAATCAACAAACTCGGTTGGACCGAAAATGTAAACCTAGTGACCTTTAGAGATTTTCGGTAGGACTGACATGCAACTCGGTAGGACCGATATGGTTAGGGTTTGGGCATAACGTAATATCGGTGAAACCGATTACACAAACTCGGTGAGACCGAATTTGGTAATTATCTAACCAGAGAGTTGGTCAGGCAAACTCGGTGGGACCGATTTGCTCTTTCGGTGAGACCGAAAAGTTACAAAGGGGAAACACTGAATTTACATTGCAATCTCGGTGGGACCGATTCGCTCTTTCGGTGAGACCGAAAAGTTACGAAAGGGAAACAGAGAGTTTGCAATCCCATCTCGGTGAGACCGAGATCCCTATCGGTAGGACCGAATTGCTAGGGTTTGGCAGTGGCTTATGACAAGTGAAACTCGGTGGCGCCGGATAGGAAGAATCGGTAGGACCGAGTTTGGCTTAGGGTTTAGGTCATGTGTGGATATGGGAAAGTAGTTGAGGGTTTTGGAGCATATCACTAAGCACATGAAGCAAGAGGCTCATTAAGCAACACCTCATCCCTCCTTGATAGTATTGGCTTTTCCTAAAGACTCAATGTGATCTTGGATCACTAAAATATAAAATGAAGAGTCTTGAGCTTTTGACCTTGAGCCAATCCTTTGTCCTTAGCATTTTGAGGGTTCCACTTTCACATCCATGCCATGCCAATCATTGAGCTTTCCTGAAATAATCATCTTGGAATATCATTAGCTCAATGAGCTATATGTTGTTATGAATTACCAAAACCACCTAGGGATAGTTGCACTTTCACTCTTGAAGCCATCGGCGATACCGCCACCTTCAAGCACTGCTCAGCCTCAGGAGGAGCTCCCACAGCCTCCTGCCTCAGGAACCCCGGCCTGCGGCCCGACCTCAGGAGCTCCCTTGCTCTTGGCACTCAAACCTCAGGAGGGATGCTGGACCAAGGAATTCAAAGAATATCTGATGCAAGGGGCATTGCCAGAGAAGGAGGAAGATGCAGAGCATGTGGTTCGGCAAGCCACGGCGTACTGCATCCAAGATGGTGAGTTGTACAGGAAGCGGTCAAACGATGTTTCCATGCGCTGCATTTCCAGGGACCAGGGGAAGGAGTTGCTAATTTACATACACGGTGGGGATTGCGGGCACCACTCGTCATCACAAACCCTCGTCGGCAAGGTATTCCGCAGTGGGTTCTACTGGCCCACTGCGCTCAACGATGCAGCTGGGCTGGTGAAGTCTTGCGAAGCCTGCCAGTTCCACGCCAAGCAAATTCATCAGTCGGCTCAAGGCCTCCAGACCATTCCTCTCACGTCTCCATTCGCGATCTGGCGGCTGGACATCTTGGGCCTGTTCCCTCGAGCGCCTCGGGGCTACCGTTACCTCTACATCGCCATCGACAAGTTCACCAAGTGGGCGGAAGTGGAAGCTGTCCATATCATCCTAGCTGGCTCCGCTGTCAAGTTCATCAAGGGGCTCGTGAGCCGCTTCGGGGTCCCCAACCGCATCATCACAGATAATGGCTCGCAGTTCACTAGTAACCTTTTCAAAACCTATTGTGCTAACCTTGGAACGCAGATCTGCTACGCTTCGGTGGCGCACCCTAGGAGCAATGGTCAGGCCGAACGCGCCAACGCGGAGGTCTTGAGAGGCCTCAAGACCAAGACCTTCAAGAAGAAGCTCGAGGCCTGTGGCAGGGGCTGGCACGACGAGCTCCAGTCCGTGTTATGGTCTATCCGCACCACCGCCACCAAACCAACGGGCGAGACCCCATTCTTCCTTGTCTACGGAGCTGAAGCAGTCCTTCCTCACGAGTTCAGGCATTGCTCCGCATGGGTCCTGGCATTTGATGAAACACAGCAGGATGGCACGTGGGGGATGGACCTTGTGCTGGGGGAGGAACGTCATCACAAAGCTGCACTAAGGGCGGCAAGGTACCAGCAGGCGCTGCGGCGATACCACTACCGCAACATCCGCTCGAGGATGCTCGAGGTGCGCGACCTCGTCCTGAGGCGGGTCCTCTCCAGGGAAGGGCTGCACAAGCTCTCACCCATGTGGGAGGGCCCGTTCAGGGTCATCCATGTCTCCAGGCCTGGCGCCGTGCGCCTAGAGACGCAGGACGGGATACCTATCCAGAACGCCTGGAACATCCAGCACCTCCGGAGGTTCTACCCATGAAGCAAGGCCCAGAGCCTGTGAAGCAAGGCCCAGAGCCTGTGAAGAAAGGCCCAGAGCCTATGAAGAAGGCCCGGTGCCTGTGAAGAATCACTGCCCGTGACACTCTCACGTAATAATGAGTGGGGTTGTACACGCCCCGGAGTCTCAGGAGCGCCGGCCTCAGGCCCTGGGGCTCCCTCCCATGCCTAGTGGCAGCACTTAGCTCCGCGCTGGTGAGAAGACTTGAAGACTAGATTAGGTGCCGGACGCGGCTTTTCATTTGCTTTCCGTAGTTGGCTCGCTTTTCCTTAATCGAAGTTTTCCTTTGGTGTTCCTTGCTGATTCGATTCCCTCGCCTCTTACCACATTTTCCGGCTCTAGTTCGCTCATGTTCTCTCTCTCTCATATACCTCGCGAGGGAAGCTAGGCAGGTGCCCTCGCGAGCATTTTTCTTCTCTTTGCCTCCTCACAAGCCACCCTCGTTCGAGCCCGAAAGTTGGCGCATCTCTCCTAATCCGTGCCCCACGGGTACCGCAATACAAGGCGCCGGGTCAAGGCTTGGGTGAATGGAAAATCTCCTAGCAAAACTCCCTATCGAAATTTTTCGCAGTTCCTGAGCAATCGCAGACCACAAGGTCAAGATGGACACGAGGAAGTAAATGCCTTGTAAGGAGGAGGGCGCCCCGAATGCACCAGGCTAAGTTATCTTTATGCAAAATAGTCGCACAACACATAAACAACAAGCGTAGCATAATGCATAATAAGTTATAGTTAGATACACGCCCCTCCGGGCCCATGCTGACTTCATTCCGACACAGGAAGGGAAAGGGGAACATAACAAAAGCGGCGCTCGCCCCTGCGGCAGCCGACGGAGGCAGAGCCTTAGCGACGTCCCGGGTCTAGTCGGACCCCTCCTCGCGCTTCACCGGTGCGCGGCGACGAGACGACCTGCTACCACCTTCGAAGCGGGCGCAGCGGCGTGGCGGTTGATCAAGGCCGCTGCTGCTGGAACTATCGCCAAGGGAGGAGCCACCATAGCCAAACGAGGCGCGGCCGACGGGTTCGTCCTCCTCGTCCCGACCATCGCCAAGGCCGAGCACCTCCTCGCCGTCGTTCACCTCGGGGCAGCATCTGGTGCGGCGGCCGTCTTCCCCAAACACCCTCATGAAGAGGGTCGCGTCACCATCGAACTTGAAGTGGAGGGTGCACCGCCTACCCAGGCCGCGCGCGCGGGCGAACGTCTGCCAACCGCGGGCCAGAGCAATGTTGCCCGCGACGGAGATCTCGACCGTGACCCAAAAAGCTCGGCTGCAGCAACCGTCTGCCTACAACCAGAGCCCGCCTGGACCGGAGGCTGGCAGATCGTCAGCAAAGAAGCGGGGGACCTGGAGCCAGCTGCCAGCCGGATCCTCCGACCAAACAATGAACTCCGGCAGCACCTCTGACGTGTGGAACCGCGGTTGGGGAGGTCGCGCAACCACGGCGTGTCTCCTCTCGTCGACAGGACTGCCACGACCAGAGCGACTCCTGCCGCGCACTGAGGCGCCACCCCGAGAGCTGGGGGCCACGGCGGGGGTCGCAACATGCTTGCGGGGACGGCCACGTCCTCGCTTGGGTGCCGGGGAGCCGGGTCCCTCCCGAGGGGTCTTGCCCTTCTCCGTGGCGGAGAACCTCTTCGGCGGCACCATTGCTGCAAGCGGTGGAGCAACAAGGAAGAAGCAAGTGAACCAAGAAGAGATGGACGACGGGGGCTCCGCCCCCTCCCCATTTATAGCGGAAGAAGGCCAACCGGCGCCTCCCACGATCAAAGGTAATGATGATTTTCCTTGCATGTCGCAGGGACTTGTCAAGTCGAGCAGCTGCCGAGGCGGCGTGGGGAAGCGGAGACGCCCACGACTAATCAACCGCCACGCGTCAATCGAGGCCGTAGGCTTTTGGGGCCCGCGGCGCTCCGTGCTTGATCCTTTGGCTTCGCCTCGAAGCCAAGCCCGAGCGTGCCTTGGGCCCGGGGGCTACTGTCGGCGTTCGGGGAAAGGGGGTCCCCAGACTTGCCTGCATGCGGCCCATGGTGTGGCTGTGCTGGCAGGTCTGTACGGCCCATCATCATCAACAAGGCATTCAAGACCCTCACGAGGGGCCAAGCCTCGCGAGGCGGGCGACGCAAGACCTCCTCAGGAGCGGCCTCAATAGGCTGCCTCGCGAGGAGCAGAGATATCAAGGCGGGGCTGTCGGATTTCGGGTTCCGGCAGACCCTTGAGGTTCGAACACTGGGGTGCGCGCGGAGATTTCACCTTCTACGTACCTGCACCCCTCCGCCTCGCTAAGATCTAAGCTATGGAAAGAACAGCACAAGAGACACAGGGTTTATACTAGTTCGGGCCACCATTGTGGTGTAATACCCTACTCCAGTGTGTGGTGTGGTGGATTGCCTCTTGGGCTGATGATGATGAGCAATACAAGGAAGAACAGCCTCGCGAGGGTCTGTTCTTGGCTGGGGCGACGAACTGCTAGGAGGAGTTCAGTCACCCTTCTCTCTCTCTTTCTTCTCGATTGCGATCCGATATCCTCTACCCAGTGGGTGGCTAGTCCTATTTATAGGCAAAGGCCCTGGGCCTCTTCCCAAATATTGAGCAGGAAGGGCGCCAACAATTGGCCACTTTGAAGGGGAACATCTGGTACACTTATCCTGACTAAAGTTGGTCCTCGCCTGCCAAAGGCTCTGGTGGTGACGCTGGCTTGGGCTCCACAATGACTTCCTCCCTGCCGTTGGATTGGTCTTGGTCTCGTTGCACCGAAATGGGTGCCTTTGCTTGATGCTCTCGCCTGCGCTTGCTCCCTTTGCACCAAAGAGGAAAGGAGGACACTGCACGGCTGGCGCCCGCCTGGCGCCTTTGGTCGTCATGGCTTGCATCACGGGCACCTCGTGAGGTACCCCGCCTTGATCTCTCCGCCTCCTCGCGAGCCAACCTGATGAGGCCGTGCCTGAGGAAGCTCCATGTCGTCCGCCCCGCGAGGCTTGGCCCCTCGCGAGGGTCTTGGGTATGTGTTGATGAAGACGGGCCGTGCTGGGCCCCTCCTCGAGCCACGCCGCAGGCCGCAGGCAGGCAAGTCTAGGGACCCCCGTTCCCAGAACGCCGACAGGGGCGAACCTCGCGAGGCTCTCGTGACGTGAGCCATGACGATCGACACCAGGTGGGCGTCAGCGCGCGCAGCATCCTTGTTTCCTCTTTGGTCCTAAGGAGGCAAGCACGGGCGTGGAGTACCGGGGCATCAGGTAAAGGATTCCATATTGGTGCAACAAGACCAAGACCAGAAGGACAGTAGGACGGAGGTCACCATGGAGCCCAGGACGGCGTCACCACCAGAACCTTTGACAGGCGAAGACCACCTCTTGTCAGGATAGCTTGTACTAGCTATCCCCTTACAAACTGGCCGCAATTGCTGGCTCCCTTCCCGCTCAATATTTGGGGAGAGGACCAGGGCCTATATAAGTAGGACTAGTCACCACCAAAGGGGGGATCTCGGCCGATCTGATCAAAGGCCAACCCTTAGCACACCAAGCACAAGAACACCTCAACCTCAGGAGGCTGTTCTTCCCCTTTGTACTGTTCATCATTAGCCCAAGAGGCAATCCACCACCACCGCACTGGAGTAGGGTATTACACCACATCGGTGGCCCGAACCAGTATAAAACTTGTGTCTTTGTGTTGCGAGTGCGTCGAGTTCGTCCGCAAGACCTTAGCGAGCTAGGGCGTAGATCGGTAGGAGGGAAAGAACTTTGCACGCACCCCAGAGTTCGAACCTCAAGGGTTTACCAGAACCCGTGATCCGATAGGTATGCTCCACATATTCAGGAGCTAATCAATTCTGAGATGGGCGCATGAATTTATTTGCTGGACAAGGAGCATCTACCCTTACATCCTGAATTTGAAGACAACACTGTTGTGATGAATGAGGTGGAACCATCATCAGCTCAAGTCTAGGAGAAGAGAGCCAAGGCAAAGGCTGAGAAAGCTGCCAAGATGCCCAGTGTTCAAGAGGCATCTCAAGTTTTCCTGAAGAGCAAGCAAGATCAGTTAGGCTATCTGATTCAAGCTACACTGAGGATTGAGAAGGGCTTGGCCACCCTGACTCAGAATCAGGAGAGCCTGGAGAGGATTGTGGAGACAAAATTCTATGATCTTGATCTAAATGTGACTGAGATTCAGACTGCAGTTGAGCAGCTTCAGGGGGAAGCAGAGGAAAGGAGAGGAAAGGCGTGTGCCATGAGGTCCAAGATTGTGACGCCCGGATAATTAAGCTAGAGCAACCCTCTGCTAATGATGCCATGTCACATCAATTACTGTTGCTAATCTCGAGGTAGTTCGAAACCGATTCAAATTGAAATTCAAAATCCATCAAACAATAAAGGTTTTCAAATATTAAAACTAAAATATTTGGAGTAATCCAAATATGGCATAGGTAGTTATGGAGTAGAAGACACATTTTTATAAAATACCTAAATGTCCTAAATTAAATAAAACAGAAAAGGAAAAGAAATCAAAGAAAAGAAAATACAAAAGCAAAAGACAAAACAAAACTAAAAATAAAAAAAGGCCCCCTGGCCAACTGGGCCAGACGGCCCAGCTCACCGGCCAGGCCGGCCCACCTGGCCCAGCCGGCCGACCCGCCCCTACCTTATCCCCACGAGGGGGAAACCCTAACCCGTAACCCCCCCCCCCCCCCCCCCCCCCCCCCCCCCCCCCCCCCCCCCCCCCCCCCCCCCACACACGATCTGGATCGGGATCGCCCCGATCCCGCGCCGCCCCACGACCTCGACGACGGCGCCCGTCGCCGGCGCCGCACGGCTGCCATCACCTCCCCTCTTCCCTCCTTTGCGCCCCCTCTCCCTGATCTAGACGCGTCGCCCCCGACCCAGTCGTCATCGCCAACGCCCGGCGCCGCCTCGCCGAGCCTGACGCCGCCCGGTGCTGCCCTGCCGCCCCAACACCGTGCTCCTCCGTCCCATTGCCTCGTTGTCGCCCCTACCCCGTCGGCCTCCTCGAGCCACGCCGCCCGCAGCTCTACATCGGGGGTGAGGAACACCTCTTCGCCTTCCCCTCCTCTCTGTCGTGCACGCGCTCCGGCGCTCGCTCGTAGCCACCAGCGCCCCGCACACGCTCCGGCCGCGCGCACGCATCTCATCGCTGACCCATGCACGCCTGCATTCGGCCACCACATCCCGCGCCTCCCACTCACACTAGCATCCTTGCCTGCGACCCCGACGCCGTGCACTGCGCCGCTTCACGTCGCCTGCGGCCGCAACTGTGCCCCGCCTCTGCTCCGCCATCGTTGGCTTCTGTCGCTCGCACCCGTCGCCGCATGCGCGCCGCACGAACCCCGCTCTGCCCCCGGGCCGCGCCTGCTTCCTCCCGGCCGCGCCGGCCCCCATCCGCGGCTGCTCCCGCGGCTCACCGGAGCCCCCGTCCCCTGGTGGCCTCAGGCACACGCCTGTTTGGGCGCTCGCACCGCTGCCCGTTTGCCCGCGCCCGCTATGGCCTCTTGGCCAATGACAAATGGGCCCCAGCCCTCAGAAACAAAAAAAAGAATTCAGAAATAATATTAATTAATTAATTAGGACAATAAATTAACTTCGTTAACCTATGTTAATTAATCTAATTAGCTAACTAAACTAAGTAAAACTGTTAATTAGGATAACAGTCAAGGACTAACGGACCCCACCCGTCCGTTGACTGGTTAACAGTTGACTTTGACCGCTGATGTCACGATGACGCATTAATTCTTTTTTGAATTAATTGAATAATAATAATCCAAAAAAATGTTCTAAAACTTTAAAAATTAATATAGAATAAACTGTAGCTCGGATCGAAAAACTTTGTACAAGAAAGTTGATAAGAACGACGAGACGGATCTGGATACGCAGCCCGTTCGTCCGCCACACAACCCTAGCATAGCGAACACGCAACTTTCCCCCTCCGGTTCACCGGTCCGAAAACGCGAAACACCGGGGATACTTTCCCGGATGTTTTCCCTCTTTTGCATGTATCACTTAGTACCGCGTCAGGTCACCCCTAGCACAACGTAATGACGCATCTTGCTTTATGTTACATTGATTGCTCTGTTATTTATTGTGTTCCCGCTCCGTTACTTCTTTCCGGTAGACCCCGAGACTGCCGGTGACCCCCAGTTCGACTACAGTGTTGATGACTCCTCTCTCTTGCTAGAGCAACCAGGCAAGCCCCCCCCCTTTGATCACCAGATATCGCCTACTCTTCTCTCTACTTCTTGCATTAGAGTAGTGTAGCATGTTACTGCTTCCCGTTAATCCTATCCTGATGCATAGCCTGTCCTTGCTACTACTGTTGTTACCTTTACCTGCTATCCTACTGCTTAGTATAGGATGCTAGTGTTCCATCAGTGGCCCTACACTCTTGTCTGTCTGCCATGCTATACTACTGGGCCGTGATCACTTCGGGAGGTGATCACGGGCATATACTATATACATTACACTGTTACATTACCTGTGATACTGCTCGGAGATGGGGGCTGAAGGGGCAGGTGGCTCCATCCCGGTAGAGGTGGGCCTGGGTTCCCGACGGCCCCCGACTGTTACTTTGTGGCGGAGCGACGGGGCAGGTTGAGACCACCTAGGAGAGAGGTGGGCCTGGCCCTGGTCGGCGTTCGCGGATACATAACATGCTTAATGAGATCTTTGTATTTGATCTAAGTCTGGCTAATGGCCTACACGCACTAACCATCTACGCGGGGACAGTTATGGGCACTCGATGTCGTGGTATCAGCCGAAGCCTTCGTGACATCAGCGACTGAGCGGCGCACGCCGGATTGGACTGGAACGCCTGCTAGGCTAGGTCTGCTTCCGGTCGCCCTCGCAACGTGTAGGTGTGCAACGGGCGATGGGCCCAGACCCCTGCGCCATAGGATTTAGACCGGCGTGCTGACCTCTCTGTTGTGCCTAGGTAGGGCTGCGACGTGTTGATCTTCTGAGGCTGGGCATGACCCAGAAAAGTGTGTTTGGCCAAATGGGATCGAGCGTGTTGGGTTATGTGGTGCACCCCTGTAGGGAAGTTAATCTATTCGAATAGCCGTGATCTTCGGTAACAGGACGACTTGGAGTTGTACCTTGACCTTATGACAACTAGAACTGGATACTTAATAAAACACACCCTTCCAAGTGCCAGATACAACTCGGTGGTCGCTCTCTAACAGGGCGACAAGGAGAGGACCGCCGGGTATGATTATGCTACATGTTGCTACTTGGTGAACTTACCATCTAATCTTTTCTCCTGCTGCAAGATGGAGGTTACGAGAAGCGTAGTCTTCGATAGGACTACCTATCCTCCTCTTATTTCGGCATTCTGCAGTTCAGACCACATATGATATCCTTATTCCATTTGATACCAATGAATACATATGTAGTGTAGCTCCTTGCTTGCGAGTACTTTGGACGAGTACTCACGGTTGCTTTGCTCCCTCTTTTCCCCCTTTCTGTACCGGATTGCTGCGACCAGACGTTGGAGCCCAGGAGCCAGGCGCCACCGTCGACGACTACTGGGAGGTGCCTACTACTACGTGCAGCCCGCTGACGACGACCAGGAGTAGTTTAGGAGGATCCCAGGCAGGAGGCCTGCGCCTCCTTCGATCTGTATCCCAGTTTGTGCTAGCCTTCTTAAGGCAAACTTGTTTAACTTATGTCTGTACTCAGATATTGTTGCTTCCGCTGACTCGTCTATGATCGAGCTCTTGTATTCGATCCCTCGAGGCCCCTGGCTTGTAATATGATGCTTGTATGACTTAATTTATTTGTAGAGTTGTGTTGTGATATCTTCCAATGAGTCCCTGATCTTGATCGTACACGTCTGCGTGTATGATTAGTGTACGGTCGAATCGGGTGCATCACAAGTTGGTATTAGAGCCGACTGCCTGTAGGAATCGCCCTTCCACATTCCTTGGCCGAAGTCGAGTCTAGACATTGCAAAACTTTTACTAACATGGCTGTGTGGCTTATGGGCCCACGTCGCCATTGGGTGCAATTAGCATCTTGTAACGCCCTCGATGCGGCTATATCTCCCACGTGTCGAAGCACGGCTTAGAGGCATAACCGCATTGAAAGCAATGTCGCAAGTGAGGTAATCTTCACACAACCCATGTAATACATAAGGGAAAAGATACATAGCTGGCTTACAATCATCACTTCACGCAATTACATGAATAAGGCATTACATCAACCAGATACAATCAAGGTCCGACTACGGAACCAAAATAAAAGAAGACTAACACAAATGCTACACAGATCCCCGATCGTCCCGACTGGGCTCCACTACTGATCAACTAGAACAAAACAACACAAAGGGCAAGATCTTCATCGAGCTCCTCCTTGAGCTTGGTTGCGTCATCTGCACGGTTCAACGGCACCTGCAAACTGGTTTTGGAAGTATCTGTGAGTCACGGGGACTCAGCAATCTCACACCCTCGCGATCAAGACTATTTAAGCTTATGGGTAAGGTAAAAGGTATGAGGTGGAGCTGCAGCAAGCGACTAGCATATTTGGTGGCTAACATACGCAAATGAGAGCGAGAAGAGAAGGCAAAGCATGATCAAGAAACTATGATCAAGAAGTGATCCTAGAACAACCTACGTCAAACATAACTCCAACACCATGTTCACTTCCCGGACTCCGCCGGAAAGAGACCATCACGGTTACACACGCGGTTGATGTATTTTAATTTAAGGTCAACTTTAGGTTTTCTACAACCGGACGTTAAAAATTCCCATCTACCCATAACCACGGGCACGACTTTCGAAAGTTCATAACCCTGCAGGGGTGTCCCAACTTAGCCCATCACAAGCTCTCACGGTCAACGAAGGATATTCCTTCTAGCGGGAAGACCCTATCAGACTCGGAATCCCGGTTACAAGACATTTCGACAATGGTAAAACAAGACCAGCAAAGCCACCTAGATGTGCCGACAAATCCCGATAGGAGCTGCACATATCTCATTCTCAGGGCACACCGGATGAGCCAGACGTCGGGTGGGCCAGCCCAGAGTTGCCCCTGGTAGCTCCGGACATCACTCAGTCTGGACTAACACTCAGAGGAGCACTGGCCCGGGGGTTTAATAAAGATGACCCTTGTGCAGGCCTACCCAAGGGAAAGAAAAAGGCTAGGTGGCGAATGGTAAAACCAATGTTGGGCCTTGCTGGAAGAGTTTTATTCAAAGCAAACTGTCAAGGGGTTCCCATTATACCCAACCGCGTAAGGAACACAAAATCCGGGAACATAACACCGATATGACGGAAACTAGGGCGGCAAGAGTGGAACAAAACACCAGGCATAAGGCCAAGCCTTCCACCCTTTACCAAGTATATAGATGCATTAATTAAATAAGAGATATTGTGATATCCCAACAAATAAACATGTTCCAACAAGGAACAACATCTCCATGTTCCAGCAAGGAACAAACTTCAATCTTCACCTGCAACTAACAACGCTATAAGAGGGGCTGAGCAAAGCGGTAACATAGCCAAACAACGGTTTGCTAGGACAAGGTGGGTTAGAGGCTTGGTTTAACAATATGGGAGGCATGATAAGCAAGTGGTAGGTATCGCAGCATAGGCATAGCAAAAGAGCGAGCATCTAGCAAGCAAAGATAGAAGTGATTTCGAGGGTATGGTCATCTTGCTTGAGATCCCGCAAGGAAGAAGAACGAGTCCATGAAGAAGATAAACGGACGTAGTCGAACGGATCCTCACAAACGCGACGTTATCGGAACTAACCCGAAGAAGCAACACCGGAAAGAAGCAAACAACAAAGTAAACAACCATCACATAATCATGGCATGATGCACAATCAAGTATGATGCATGTCCGGTTTAAATATGCATGGCATGGCAAAGTGCACAAACAATCCTACAAATTAAGTGGGGCTCAATATGCAACTCCGTTGCATATTGACGAAACACCACATTCAAGTTATTTAGTTCGATCTCGTTTATGTACCCAACAATATTAAATGTTGTTAAACATGGAAAGAGATGAAACATGAGTAAACTAAACATATAGGCAAGTTTAAATGAGGCCGGAAATAACAAACAACAATTCCGGTAAATCCCCATATGCATTTAGCAATTTGGTGCAAGAACAATTTAAACATTTTAATTGTTGTGATCATGATGCGGATGCCCTGAACAAGTTTATGCAATATTTATTAAGACTTGATAAGAGCATTATGAAGCATTTGTCAATGTGGTGGAAAGGAAAGGGGTGCCACGGCAGCGATAACGAAAACGTGCCACGGTAGCGTTCCGGTTCCGGTAACTCGATTGAGATACCGATGCAAAGGAGAAGTGTGCGAATGCGTGCAAAAGATGGCGGGGAGCTCCCAGATACTGGGTGTCCCACGAGTCAGCGACAAGGAAATGAGTGACAATTGGACACGGTGCAAACACGAGCATCTCAAACATCGCAAGCATTCGTTCACGGACGTCGTCTCGAGGTTATACCTTCGAAGCGTGCATTATCGGAACGGATCGAGTTCGGCGGTAGGGGTACACGCGTCGAAGGGGAAGTAGTTGTTCACGGGGTCATCGTGGGAAGTAGTGGTTCACGCGACGGTAGTTGAACTTGGCGTTTGCGTTACACGGGTCTTCGGCGACGGTCGTTGTACATGGTTCGGAGTGGTACTTGCATCTTCGGACTTGTCGGTCTCGATTCTTGCGACGGTAGTGGTATACGTCTCGTTTTCGGAGAGGTACTTGGGGTCATTTGAACTTGTCGGTCTCATCATCTCGAAGGGGTGCTAGACGTTCTTAGTGATTCCGAAGGCGATGGTAGAGGTACAAACATTCTCGTGGTACTTGGGTCATCGTGGAACTTGGCGCTTGCGGTATTGATAGCTCGAAGGGGTAGTTGGCGGGTCCGAGGTCTCCGGCCATAGTGGTTCTTGATGATACGGGTAGTCGAACTTGACGAAAAACGGGTCTCCTCGGGGACTTGATGCATCCGAATTCTTCGGGTTTGTAGTGGTACTTGGTGTTCGGAGTCCGGGTCTTGCGGGTGGTGTTGGTCGGTGGTGAGTAATAGCTCGGGCAGGGGGGCCATGATGGTGCTGCTCACACCAAGGAGGACGGACCAAGAGGAGTAACGACGCTGGTCAGAGGCGAGCATCCACACGACAGCACGCTATAGGAAGAGAAATGGCTGGCGGAGCTCCATGGCGAGGCAGAGCCGTGAGGGCGCAGACGGGGGCGACGGAAGACGGCGGGGCTCCTGCTGGGCGCAGAGGAACGACGGCTGCTGGCGCGGGCGCTCGAGGAGCTCCTCTCCTTGAGTGCTCGACGACGGGGACTTCATGAGGAGGAGGCGCGCAGGAGGCAGGAGGTGAGGCGTGCAGGAGGCAGCTTGCGAGGGGGCATGGCGAGGAGACGGACGGCAGCGGCCTGCTAGCCGGCCACGGGTGGAAGCGGAGGACACCGGGTGCAGGCGCATCGGGCGCGCCCAAGGGAGGCGGCTTGAGGGAGAACGAGAGCAGGGGAACAAAGGAGAGGGAGGTTGCTCGGGCGCTGCTCCAGGGAAAGAAATCAAGGGAGAGAAGGAGGAGCGATGTGGGAGGGAAGACGAGGTGGGAGGCGGCGCTGGATGAGGACGAGAGGGAGAGATGGGATCGAGAGGGAGAGGAGATGGGCTCTCTCCCTGCGCTAGGGTTAGCTGGGGAGTGGGCCTTGGGAGGCCGGCCCAATGGAGAGGAAAACGGCCAGGGGCCTGCTGGGCTGCTCTCTCTCCTACTCTCTTCCTCATTTCCTTTTATTTGCCAAAATAGCAAATAGCAAAGGCATAAATAAGAGAAATAAAAGGTTGGAGAAGGAATTTGGGCACTGGGATAATTTTCGCGGACTCGTATAAATGTGCATGGTCCACGAAATTGGAGTGGCCATTTTTCAAAGTTTAAATTCAAACTCATTTGATTTAAATTCAAATGGTTTGAATAGGAAGTGAGGGTTAGGAAGGTCCAAAAATGTTGAGGTTTTTGGTGGAGCTCCGGAATATGATGAACGAAATATATGGCCATGTTGGAGACCGAGAATTAAGATAACAAAGGCATTGGAATATTTTGCAAGTGTGTTTGCGGTAAATCCAAATAATTGGAATATTACTATAGCTCTCTAAATATTGAGAGGATATGTTGTAAAGAGAATCACCATGTGAATTCCCTCGATTTAAATGGACCGAAGATCCATACAAATTATTTAGTTGAGATGCAAAAGACTTATGACATGATGACATGATGCAACGAACCAAAAAGAATCACACGACGAAACCCGGAAATCCTGGAAGGCATCTGAAGCTCCGGTCTTGGGGCGTCACAACACTCCACCACTACGAGAGGATCTCGTCCCGAGATCTAGAATGGCACCGGAGGGAAAACGGAAGAGCAAGAGAAGAGGTAAAACTAAGTTGCTTCTTTGACCAATGAGTGAAACCAAAGAACCTTGCAAAGGTTAAGCCATTTTGAGAAAAGAAAACAATGGAGATGATCGAAGCTGAAAACACTCCGTTAGAAGAGAGGAACAAGGGAGAACAACTTCGGGCAGCACTCTGATTGAAAAGAAAAGGAATTAAATAAGAACTTGATAAGATGAGAAGATACTTGATGAAATCACAAAACACTGCCTCCGTAACTATTGAATGACTGGAACAAGGGGTAAGAAAGATCTCGGACATCACTTCGGTTTAAAAGAGATGAAAAACTTGATAAAATGAAAGAGCTTGAGAAAAGGGACACAATACTCCGGTTAAAAGGATAAGCACGATCAAAACATGGTCCTGACAATCCGAGAAGATGGGTTGAGGAGAGCAACATCACAATGCCTCCGGACGGAAGAATAGAAGATAGATAATTGCCATAGGAGAATTGAGAAGAAAATGCCAACTTCTGCCACAAAAGAGCTTGAAGAGGCATCTTTAGGGGAAGGGTCGAACGGAGTTGTTGGAAAAACCAACAACGAAAAGAATAAGCTTGAGGTGGTCTTATGGAATAAATCCCAAATTAAGAGATGACAACCTACCACTCACGGGAAAAGAATTGTATTGATATGAACAAGGAGACGAGAAAATATTTCACCGGGAGGATAAAGAAGAACTTGGGTCCTTTATAAGCACCATAGATAGCAACAAACCTTAGGGAAGGCTTTAGGTGAAATATAGCCCAGGATAACTCCAAAGAAGAGATTCATGGATTTAAAATACATCATACTTAATAACATGTGAATCATGAAACATGAACTCAAATTATCAAGAATGACATAATACCACCTCCAAAGATACGGTAGAAAGAAATTGCACTCCGGATTGCAAGATGAAGAAAAACTTGAGCTCCTCTGAAAAGAACCTTGATGAACACTTCGAGAAGGAATTAAATCATTGGTGAACCATCCTGTAGAACCTTCATGAAGAACTCCGGTAGTAAAAGAATGATCAAGCGAGAGAAAAGACAAGTTGAAAACACAAGGTGAAGACTTGCAATGATTAGATGGATCTTCACGATGAAACAAATTGAGATAGCTTGGAACTCCGGAAAAGAAAAGATGAAACAATTAAAACCGAGAATTTGGTGAGCCTCTGGAATAAGGAATTAATCACTTGAATGAACAAGAATAAGAATTATGTTATGCTTATCCTTCACCAATTAAATTGATGGCAATCAACGGATTTGGCATATTACTTATTCTCGTAGAAAAGATTAAGATAGGTCTCTCGCCAACTTGAATGCCTTCAACGAAACACCGGTGGAATCGAAACAACGAATGAATTGATATGATAACGAAAGAAGAGGAATCTTGCACGAACCATCGTAAGAATTGAAAATGAACGAAGAAAAGATAAAGAAACACCGGGAAGAATTAGCAAATGAACGAAGAAGCTTGAGGGGATTTGGTTACATGAGAATGAAGAGATCAAGAACTGATTAGAGGATAATTGATCGATGCACCGGTAAGATTAGGAGAACGATAACTGAAAGCTGGGAATGAATAATTATGAGATGATGGCTCCGGAGAATCCAACTGAAAATACTCTGAATTACTCCGGATGGGTGAAAAGAATTCTGACAATCGAAATCAATTATGAGAGGATGGCCTTGAACTAGAACCACGAATCTTGAAGAGAATGGAGCAAGATTGAGAGAAAATTCTTCTTCGGTCTTCATAATCTGAGAATTACGACGAGAAACACCACCGTGAATTGTTGAGATGCTCCGAAATGATAAATAGAAAGGTTGAACCAACGATGAAAATAATTTGAAAGATCTTGGAGAAAAACATTTGACTGATGACAAATCGTTCTTATGTCAAACTTCGAAAAGAAATTTGAGGATAGCTCCGGGAAAATAAGAAGAGTCAGGTAAGATCCTGGGAAAAGACCTGTGGGTTAGGGCCCACTCAAAAGAAACACCGTTGAAATGATTTAAAAGAGAGGTTGCACCGGTTGAATTAAATGACTTGAATGAGATAACAACCTGGAAAGATCTTGAACGAATGCAGAGTGGAAAACACAAATCTTCGAGATATCTTGAGCACTCCGGAACAAATGAATAGCGAGAAATGAATGGTTATGAGGTGCACCGGCATGAGAAAAGCATTTGAAATACAGAAAAGAATATGATCGACACCGAAAGCTTGAATTGGATCCACCGGAAAAGGAAAGAATGGAGAATGATGAACTTGGAGCTCCGTTAGGATCTTCATGAGAATCACCAGATAAGAACATTGACAGAAAAGAATAGAAATACTTCACATCAATAAGATGGATACTTGATTAAGATATCTGAGTCCTTGAAGAAAAAGGGAGGGTGGGCGGGAGAACAAAGGCAATTTAGGACAGATGAAACAAACACCGTTGAGAGGAACTGATAATTAATCTTGCGGATGTTGAAAAGATTGGAACCACTTGAAGAGAGACACACCGGTTGAAAAGGATTGACATGATAATCTCAATTATCAAGAAGGATTGGTAATCACATCGGAGTATGAGCACACCGGTTTGGAAAGGTATGGAATCAACTCTTGACTTCGAAGCAACTCCAATACCACAACTCAAAACAAAACAAAGTTTTGGCTTGCAGAATAAGCCGGAACAAACATATGATAGAGATTCCGTCCGAAGTTTTCGTGGTGGGGCCTACACGGGCTCGATCGTACAGCACCATCATGTACAAGGCAGTGCACATGACATACGAAGCGTCCCCGAGTTGGCATAGCCAAGGACTCTTTAAGACACAACGAGACCACTGTAAAACCAACCGTGGATAGGCGGACCACTAGACGTCGAACCCCAATTTCATATCATACATCTGTCGGAAAGAAATCCTAAGATCTACTTGAATTCCCACTTATAAACTCCCGAAACTTTCCGGTTATGCAATCAGGTGTTGGGGATACAGGGGAAGCATAATATCTCACCCAAAACTAGCAAATCCTACATCCAGCTGTATCCATCCTTCAACACATAACCAAGAAACCTTCGGAAATCATCTACCTCAACCTTCGAAAAGCATCCGTTATACAAGTTATGGCAATACTCCCGAACTCCCGCCCCAGTACTGGGTGGTGTCGAGGTTATCTCACCAACAACTGCATAAAAGAGATTTTCGATGTCGGCGAACTAAACTAAGGTATTCCAGAACTGCAACGATAAAATTGTGATGACAACACCTCAGAGCTCAACTCCCCGGGACACTGCCACAACCCCTAAATGATAGGAGGCACCAAGAACAATGTTCTCGTCACAAATCGATCGGAACAAAAAGATACCTGCGTGATCCTAAAAAAAATTTAGTGAAATTTGAGAAGAAAAGAGTCAAAACTCTACGTCAGGATGCCTTACCAGAGCGATGAAGGGACTGGGGAGTAAAAAGATCCAAATGACTCAAAAAAATTTACTAGACTCAACTCGTCCGCTAATTCGATCAAGCAGGGGGCTCCTAAGGTCAGGGAAGGCTCTGATACCAACTTGTAACGCCCTCGATGCGGCTATATCTCCCACGTGTCGAAGCACGGCTTAGAGGCATAACCACATTGAAAGCAATGTCGCAAGTGAGGTAATCTTCACACAACCATGTAATACATAAGGGAAAAGATACATAGCTGGCTTACAATCGTGACTTCACGCAATTACATGAATAAGGCATTACATCAACCAGATACAATCAAGGTCCGACTATGGAACCAAAATAAAAGAAGACTAACCCAAATGCTACATAGATCCCCGATCGTCCCGACTGGGCTCCACTACTGATCAACTAGAACGAAACAACACAAAGGGCAAGATCTTCATCGAGCTCCTCCTTGATCTTGGTTGCGTCATCTACACGGTTCAATGGCACCTACAAACTGGTTTTGGAAGTATCTGTGAGTCACGGGGACTCAGCAATCTCACACCCTCGCGATCAAGACTATTTAAGCTTATGGGTAAGGTAAAAGGTATGAGGTGGAGCTGCAGCAAGCGACTAGCATATTTGGTGGCTAACATATGCAAATGAAAGCGAGAAGAGAAGGCAAAGCACGATCGAGAAACTATGATCAAGAAGTGATCCTAGAACAACCTACGTCAAACATAACTCCAACACCGTGTTCACTTCCCGGACTCCGCCGGAAAGAGACCATCACGGTTACACACGCGGTTGATGTATTTTAATTTAAGGTCAACTTTAGGTTTTCTACAACCGGACGTTAAAAATTCCCATCTGCCCATAACCACGGGCACGACTTTCGAAAGTTCATAACCCTGCAGGGGTGTCCCAACTTAGCCCATCACAAGCTCTCACGGTCAACGAAGGATATTCCTTCTAGCGGGAAGACCCTATCAGACTCGGAATCCCGGTTACAAGACATTTCGACAATGGTAAAACAAGACCAGCAAAGCCACCTAGATGTGCCGACAAATCCCGATAGGAGCTGCACATATCTCATTCTCAGGGCACACCGGATGAGCCAGACGTCGGGTGGGCCAGCCCAGAGTTGCCCCTGGTAGCTCCGGACATCGCTCAGTTTGGACCAACACTCAGAGGAGCACTGGCCCGGGGGTTTAATAAAGATGACCCTTGGGCAGGCCTACCCAAGGGAAAGAAAAAGGCTACGTGGAAAATGGTAAAACCAATGTTGGGCCTTACTGCAAGAGTTTTATTCAAAGCAAACTGTCAAGGGGTTCCCATTATACCCAACCGCGTAAGGAACGCAAAATCCGGGAACATAACACCGATATGACGGAAACTAGGGCGGCAAGAGTGGAACAAAACACCAGGCATAAGGCCGAGCCTTCCACCCTTTACCAAGTATATAGATGCATTAATTAAATAAGAGATATTGTGATATCCCAACAAATAAACATGTTCCCACAAGGAACAACATCTCCATGTTCCAACAAGGAACAAACTTCAATCTTCACCTGCAACTAACAACGCTATAAGAGGGGCTGAGCAAAGTGGTAACATAGCCAAACAACGGTTTGCTAGGACAAGGTGGGTTACAGGCTTGGTTTAACAATATGGGAGGCATGATAAGCAAGTGGTAGGTATCGCAGCATAGGCATAGCAAAAGAACGAGCATCTAGCAAGCAAAGATAGAAGTGATTTCGAGGGTATGGTCATCTTGCCTGAGATCCCGCAAGAAAGAAGAACGAGTCCATGAAGAAGACAAACGGACGTAGTCGAATGGATCCTCACAAACGCGACGTTATCGGAACTAACCCGAAGAAGCAACACCGGAAAGAAGCAAACAACAAAGTAAACAACCATCACATAATCATGGCATGATGCACAATCAAGTATGATGCATGTCCGGTTTAAATATGCATGGCATGGCAAAGTGCACAAACAATCCTACAAATTAAGTGGGGCTCAATATGCAACTCCGTTGCATATTGACGAAACACCACATTCAAGTTAATTAGTTCGATCTCGTTTATGTACCCAACAATATTAAATGTTGTTAAACATGGCAAGAGATGAAACATGAGTAAACTAAACATTTAGGCAAGTTTAAATGAGGCCGGAAATAACAAACAACAATTCCGGTAAATCCCCATATGCATTTAGCAATTTGGTGCAACAACAATTTAAACATTTTAATTGTTGTTATCATGATGCGGATGCCATGAACAAGTTTATGCAATATTTATTAAGACTTGATAAGAGCATTATGAAGCATTTGTCAACGTGGTGGAAAGGAAAGGGGTGCCACGGCAACGATAACGAAAACGGTGCCACGGCAGTGTTCTGGTTCCGGTAACTCGATTGAGATACCGATGCAAAGGAGAAGTGTGCGGATGCGTGCAAAAGATGGCGGGGCGCTCCCGGATACCTAGTGTCCCATGAGTCGACGACAAGGAAACGAGTGACAATTGGACACGGTGCCAACACGAGCATCTCAAACATCGCAAGCATTCGTTCACGGACGTCGTCTCGAGGTTATACCTTCGAAGCGTGCATTATCGGAATGGATCGAGTTCGGCGGTAGGGGTACACGCGTCGAAGGGGAAGTAGTTGTTCACGGGGTCAGCGTGGGAAGTAGTGGTTCACGCAACGGTAGTTGAACTTGACGTTTGCGTTACACGGGTCTTCGGCGACGGTCGTCGTACATGGTTCGGAGTGGTACTTGCATCTTCGGACTTGTCGGTCTCGATTCTTGCGACGGTAGCGGTATACGTCTCGTTTTCGGAGAGGTACTTGGGGTCATTTGAACTTGTCGGTCTCGTCATCTCGAAGGGGTGCTAGACGTTCTTAGCGATTCCGAAGGCGACGGTAGAGGTACAAACGTTCTCGCGGTACTTGGGTCGTCGTGGAACTTGGCGCTTGCGGTATTGATAGCTCAAAGGGGTAGTTGGCGGGTCCAAGGTCTCCGGCCGTAGTGGTTCTTGATGATATGGGTAGTCTAACTTGACGAAAAACGGGTCTCCTCGGGGACTTGATGCATCCGAATTCTTCGGGTTTGTAGTGGTACTTGGTGTTTGGAGTCTGGGTCTTGCGGGTGGTGTTGGTCGGTGGTGAGTAATAGCTCGGGCAGGGGGGCCGTGATGGTGCTGCTCCACACCAAGGAGGACGTACCAAGAGGAGTAACGACGCTAGTCAGAGGCGAGCATCCATGCGACAGCGCGCTACAGGAAGAGAGATGGGTGGCGGAGCTCCATGGCGAGGAAGAGCCGTGAGGGCGCAGACGGGGGCGACGGAAGCCGGCGGGGCTCCTGCTGGGCGCAGAGGAACGACGGCTGCAGGCGCGGGCGCTCGAGGAGCTCCTCTCCTTGGGTGCTCGACGACGGGGACTTCGCGAGGAGGAGGCGCGCAGGAGGCAGGAGGTGAGGCGTGCAGGAGGCAGCTTGCGAGGGGGCATGGCGAGGAGACGGACGGCAGCGGCCTGCTAGCCGGCCATGGCTGGAAGCGGAGGACACCGAGTGCAGGCGCATCGGGCGCGCCCAAGGGAGGCGGCTTGAGGGAGAATGAGAGCAGGGGAACAAAGGAGAGGGAGGTTGCTCGGGCACTGCTCCAGGGAAAGAAATCAAGGGAGAGAAGGAGGAGCGATGTGGGAGGGAAGACGAGGTGGGAGGCGGCGCTGGATGAGGACGAGAGGGAGAGATGGGATCGAGAGGGAGAGGAGATGGGCTCTCTCCCTGCGCTAGGGTTAGCTGGGGAGTGGGCCTTGGGAGGCCGGCCCAATGGAGAGGAAAATGACCAGGGGCCTGCTGGGCTGCTCTCTCTCCTACTCTCTTCCTCATTTCCTTTTATTTGCCAAACTAGCAAATAGCAAAGGCATAAATAAGAGAAAGAAAAGGTTGGAGAAGGAATTTGGGCACTGGGATAATTTTCACGGACTCGTATAAATGTGCATGGTCCACGAAAATGGAGTGGCCATTTTTCAAAGTTTAAATTCAAACTCATTTGATTTAAATTCAAATGGTTCGAATAGGAAGTGAGGGTTAGGAAGGTCCAAAAATGTTGAGGTTTTTGGTGGAGCTCCGGAATATGATGAACGAAATACATGGCCATGTTGGAGACCGAGAATTAAGATAACAAAGGCATTGGAATATTTTGCAAGTGTGTTTGCGGTAAATCCAAATAATTGGAATATTACTATAGCTCTCTAAATATTGAGAGGATATGTTGTAAAGAGAATCACCATGTGAATTCCCTCGATTTAAATGGACCGAAGATCCATACAAATTATTTAGTTGAGATGCAAAAGACTTATGACATGATGACATGATGACATGAAGCAATGCACATGATGCAACGAACCAAAAAGAATCACACGACGAAACCCGGAAATCCTGGAAGGCATCTGAAGCTCCGGTCTTGGGGCGTCACACATCTTTTATTCCTCGACCTATACTCTGGGACTGTAATCTCTCCTCTATTCGGGTTAAATGATTTTACTAACGCCGACTCTAGGTTCTCATAACTACTTCCACCCGGAGAGCCCCTTACTCCAGATGATTACCTGTTTCACCAGAAGATTCCGAGGATACTCTATGATGTTCTCTTGAGACGTTGTGCCATCGCTTTTGCAATTCCCTTTCGTTGATAAACCCCCTATGGATAACCACATACACTTGCCCTTTTAAATCCCATTGATCTTGTTATTACAAGATACGCCGGAAATTCTCTCTATTGTTCCGAGAATACTTTGTGCCTACTGCCTTGCAGTTCTAAGCCACCTGAATACCCCTACGGATAATTCCTTGCACTTACTGAGTATCCGCCCATCCCCAGTTGTTTATGTGTTTCACTAAGGTCTTCAAAATAATATTCGATCTTCTGAAAATCCTTAGCACTTATTGCTCTTGAAATTCTTGCTTGCTTGCATTATGGTTAAGCCCATAAGTATAGTAATCTTATTGGCAGCCTTTGTCACTATCATTTTGAGTCCATTGATTTAATATGTTGCGAATGCTCGCAATCCTCAATCAGATCCTAGAATTCATCCTTTCGGCTCAGACATCATTTTAAACATGAGCTGGATCTCGACCAATCAAATTGTTGTCGATTTTACCCCTAAGCTTACTCAACTTATCCATCCTTAATCAGAGCATTTGCTTCTGATCCTTTGATTTGGAAATCATAATTCCTTTACATGGGAGCTTTGAATTAGCCAGTTGCTTCTATAATCCAATGCCTTCGCGTTGTTTCTTCATCTAGTTGAGTGCCGATACTCACATTAGCTTCGCTATGGACCATCAGATCCTTTGTTGAAATATCATCCAAATGTCCTTCGTATAAAAAAACCTTGAGGAGTTCTTTCCCTGATATATAATGCCTTTGGCAATTTGTATCCTCTGCCTTGATAACCATACTCTACTTTCGATCTTGTACTATTTACTCTGAAGTTTGAGATATGTGTTCATAAGATGCCCCGATGGGTTAAACCTATGCCTTCCTTACTCTGTGTGAACCTGAAAGATTTCACGGGTCATACTTATCTAGTATTGCACCAGGTAAAACTTACAACAACTAATGTCATTTTCAAAAGGCGAGAGGTGAATGGAAGGTTATACATTGAAGAAGTGGGAGTCGACCTTGAACTTTGTGTTCATGCCCATGGACACGATGTAGATCCTACCATAGAAGCTTCTTGCAATAAAAACGGTTTCATTGATATAATATCATTTGGTATCTGCGAATTGATCCTACGCAATCGTGGTTCCGATGATATTTTCTCCTTGATCCCATTTCTCGGACAAGTTAAAGCACTTGGCTTTTGCAAGTCAATACACCAGCCCAACCTCTACTTTGATCTACCGTCAAGTATTACCCTCTGGTATCTCGAGAATATCTAAGAACCGTGTTGCATCTTATGAGTTCTTCATAAAGTGCTACATTCTCACTGATTCCAATTTTTCATGGGCTCTGAGTTATTAAACACTCAAAGACACCGATAACTGACTCAAGTCCGCACCACGATTAAACAAATCTTTGTAACCTTCATTACTTACGAGTTTGAACTTGATCACGTCATTCCTAGCCTGGTTGGCTATATCCTTGTCGTGCCGATTTTAACTGTGCTACCTGGTCCTTCTTCCCGGAGCAAAAATTTCGACGGTGAGCTAATCTTACGTTGATCTTCCTCGTCAAATCAATTGTCCTTGAACAACAAGCTTGATTTCGAGTTTGTGTCATACCCATGGTTTCAAGAACTTTTTGCTTCATCATTCCTTTGACTTGATGTCATCGCCGATCGGTTACATCTTCTTGAAACCTCTCGACAAATGTGTCGTGATCATCATCAACATTCTGAGGTCTTCTAGGATATTAATTGAATTCGTGATGAGAAATACCATCCTTGCCCTCGATGATTTGTATTCTCATCAACCACTTTATTGCCTTCCCACCAACACAAACTTGTTCTTGTTTTGAGTTATACCTTGAGTTCCTTGCTATCCAGCAATTGTTCTTCTTACCTTGGACTATTACCATCTTTTATGTCAAGAATGCCGTGAGAATTTCACCACCTCTTAAAAATTCTTGATATAGTAATACTTCTCACCATCTTCGTTCTTATCTTGGTCCCCGTGTTGTTTCTAACCGGGATACCAGCCATTTAACTATGATGTGTGAAGTCAAAACTTATAGCAACCCTATTGCTTGTAAGTTAATGAATGGTAGTTACATTCTTTGTGTATTGGATATCGAATAACCATTCTAACATTCATCGTACTACCTATGCCCATATTTCGGGTGCACTTTTCATCCAATGATCGGTTGTGTATGCTTTCCTCGAGCATACATCATTATATCACTTGATCTGACAAATGTTATCCCCTTGTTCATATAATTGTCGGAATCCATCTTTTTAGTAATCTCGATGAGTTGTCGCCAACTCCATCAGCCACCTCTTCATCCTCTCCTTGGATTAATGATGAACTCTTGTTTCAGAACTTGTTTCCATAGTTCATTGCCCAAGAATCTTATAATGTCATCTCGTCAATTGCGTTGCACCTTTTCTTTCTCAGGCATCCTGAGTCTGAGGCATCCTGACACCAATCAGATTTGAATCTCGGTCAGATATGTTGGTTGGAACGTTTTTCAAGAGTTATAACCTTGGACTTTATATGACCCGGTAAGGTGTTGTCATGCCTAGCACGCCTGGCCGGAGGCCCTATTGTTATGGATTCCTTTTCAGCAAGGTTATCCATTCTTCCATGAGGAAATTGTAGAACTTATTCTATAAGTTATTCCTGATGGATCATTTGTGTTTCCAAAGTCCGACCTTGCTTGAAGACCATGTCAATGCTATTACGGAGCATGTCTGTGGTACTCCGATTTTCAATAAGAGCATTGAAAGCGCAATGCTAAGTTTTCTATATCCATTATCCAAACACCATTGTATGGTAATGCCATGAAAATTCCTCTCCCATTACCTAAATGGTTTCCTACATTATATTCTGCCATGGATACCATATTCGGCTTGTCCTTGGGAAGGATATACCCCTGAAATGTGTGTTTAAACACATTTTCCTTTCCATTGTTCTGTTTAATCTGATGGTCACATTTTCCTTTCCATTTTTCTGTTTAACCTTTCTTGTGGTCTATATGAAATAAGTAGTAATATTCTCCTACTTTTGTAAACACCTCATTGTACAATTCGGTTAGAAATACCATGTTACTATAGTTGATGACATTCTGGTAACCACCGATGGACGAGAACTTTTCCTACTGGTCCGCCTCGTTCAACAAGCAGGAAAATGGTTCTCTTCGTCCCTCGCCCTTGTTACCGATGTTGTTGCCGACATGACCGACAGACTATCCTCTGACATGCCTTGCTTACATGATCGTGCAAGATGTCACCGATCTTCCTATTTTTAACCACATGGTGGGCCCTTAACCCATAGTTCCTCAGGATCGAAACCTGACCCTCCTGTACACCCCGGTTCCTAAAGGTTATTCCTCATGCTTGGCTTCGTAGGTAATTCGCGAGCCACCTTCCTACTGCTCTATTATGGTATCAGACGCAAATGCTTACTCTCGCCGCTCTGAACCCCTTTCTCACTCTGGTTCAGACTTTGAGCAGCTATCTATCCGCTTGGACCCTCTCATTGTACCTTCGTATCGTACTCTCGATGTATTTTATATGTTCAACTTGAGAGATAATCTTATGCTCATTCATGGGTTAACCCCAGATTGTTTCCCTCGTAAGCATGTTGTCGTAGCCGAGCTGCCCCTTACCTCTTCGTAAGTACGTTGGAGTTCCCGAAGAAAAGGATGATGATTTCCTCATGATGACCTGAAGCAGAGGAATGAAGACATCAATGTAATGGATCGACCTCTCCGAGAAGAGCAACCAAGACCGAGAAGACTCGATAGAATTGCATAGCCACATCTTTCCCTTACTCCCCTCTTAAATCTCGGGACGAGATTTCTTGTAGTGGAGGAGAATTGTGACGCCCGGATAATTAAGCTTCAGCAACCCTCTGTTAATGATGCCACGTCACTTCAATTACTGTTGCTAATCTAGAGGTAGTTCGAAACCGATTCAAATTGAAATTCAAAATCCATCAAACAATAAAGGTTTTCAAATATTAAAACTAAAATGTTCGGAGTAATCCAAATATGGCATAGGTAGTTATGGAGTAGAAGACACATTTTTATAAAATACCTAAATGTCCTAAATTAAATAAAATAGAAAAGGAAAAGAAATAAAAGAAAAGAAAAGAAAATACAAAAGCAAAAGACAAAACAAAACTAAAAAGAAAAAAAGGCCCCCTAGCCAACTGGGCCAGACGGCCCAGCTCACTGGCCAGACTGGCCCACCTGGCCCAGCCGGCCGACCCGCCCCTGCCTTATCCCCATGAGGGGGAAACCCTAACCCGTAACCCCCCCCCCCCCCCCCCCCCCGCCCCGACTCGCCCCCCCCCCCCCACGATCTGGATCGGGATCGCCCCGATCCCGCGCCTCCCCGCGATCTCGACGACGGCGCCCGTCGCCGGCACCGCACTGCTGCCATCGCCTCCCCTCTTCCCTCCTTTGCGCCCCCTCTCCCCAATCTATACGCGTTGCCCTCGACCCCGTCATCATCGCCAACGCCCGGCGCCGCCTCGCCGAGCCTGACGCCGCCCGGTGCTGCCCCGCCGCCCCAACACCGTGCTCCTCCGTCCCGTCGCCTCATTGTCGCCCCTACCCTGCCGGCCTCCTTGAGCCACGCCGCCCGCACCTCTACATCGGGGGTGAGGAACACCTCTCCGCCTTCCCCTCCTCTCTGTCGTGCACGCGCTCCGGCGCTCGCTCGCAGCCACCACCACCCCACACGTGCTCCGGCCGCGCGCACCCATCTCGTCGCCGACCCACGCGCGCCTGCGTTCGGCCACCACATCCTGCGCCTCCCACTCACACTAGCATCCTCGCCTGTGACCCCGTCACCGCCGACTACGCCGCTTCACGTCGCCTGCGGCCGCGACCGTGCCCCTCCTCTGCTCCGCCATCGTTGGCTTCTGCCGCTCGCACCCGTCGCTGCACGCGCGCCGCACGAGCCCCGCTCCGCCCCCGGGCCGCGCCTGCTTCCGCCCCACCGTGCCGGCCCCCATCTGCGGCTGCTCCCGCGGCTCACCGGAGCCCCCTCCCCTAGAGGCCTCAGGCACGCGCCTGTTCGGGCGCCCGCACCGCTGCCCGTTTGCCCGCGCCCGCTATGGCCTCTTGGCCAATGATAAATGGGCCCCAGCCCTTAGAAACAAAAAAAAAAGAAGTCAGAAATAATATTAATTAATTAATTAGGACAATAAATTAACTTAATTAACATGTGTTAATTAATCTAATTAGCTAACTAAACTAAGTAAAACTGTTAATTAGGATAACAGTCAAGGACTAACGGACCCCACCCGTCCGTTGACTGGTCAACGGTCGACTTTGACCGCTGATGTCACGATGACGCATTAATTCTTTTTCGAATTAATTAAATAATAATAATCCCAAAAAAATGATTTAAAACTTTAAAAATTAATATAGAATAAACCGTAGCTCCGATCGAAAAACTATGTACATGAAAGTTGATCAGAACGACGAGAGGGATCCGAATACGCAGCCTGTTCGTCTACCACACATCCCTAGCATAGCGAACACGCAACTTTCACCCTCCGGTTCACCGGTCCGAAAACGCGAAACACCAGGGATACTTTCCCGGATGTTTTCCCTCTTTTGCATGTATCACTTAGTACCGCGTCAGGTCGCCCCTAGCACAACGTAATGCCGCATCTTGCTTTATGTTACATTGATTGCTCTGTTATTTATTGTGTTCCCCCTCCGTTACTTCTTTCCGGTAGACCCCGAGACTGCCGGTGACCCCCAGTTCGACTACGGTGTTGACGACTCCTCTCTCTTGCCAGAGCAACCAGGCAAGCCCCCCCTTTGATCACCAGATATCGCCTACTCTTCTCTCTACTTCTTTCGTTAGAGTATTGTAGCATGTTACTGCTTCCCGTTAATCCTGTCCTGATGCATAGCCTGTCCTTGCTACTACTGTTGTTACCTTTACGTGCTATCCTACTGCTTAGTATAGGATGCTAGTGTTCCATCAGTGGCCCTACACTCTTGTCCGTCTACCATGCTATACTACTGGGCCGTGATCACTTCGGGAGGTGATCACGGGCATATACTATATACTTTACACTGTTACATTACCTGTGATACTATTCTGAGATGGGGGCTAAAGGGGCAGGTGGCTCCATCCCGGTAGAGGTGGGCCTGGGTTGCCGACGGCCCCCGACTGTTACATTGTGGCGGAGCGATAGGGCAGGTTGAGACCACCTAGGAGAGAAGTGGGCCTGGCCCTGGTCATCGTTCGCGGATACATAACACGCTTAACGAGATCTTGGTATTTGATTTGAGTCTGGCTACTGGCCTATACGCACTAACCATCTACGCGGGGACAGTTATGGGCACTCGATGTCGTGGTATCAGCCGAAGCCTTCGTGACGTCGGCGACTAAGCGGCGCGCGCCGGATTGGACTATAACGCCTGCTAGGCTAGGTCTGCTTCCGGCCGCCCTCGCAACGTGCAGGTGTGCAACGGGCGATGGGCCCAGACCCCTGCGCCATAGGATTTAGACCAGCGTGCTGACCTCTCTGGTGTGCCTAGGTAGGGATGCGACGTGTTGATCTTCCGAGGCCGGGCATGACCCAGAAAAGTGTGTCCGGCCAAATGGGATCGAGCGTGTTGGGTTATGTGGTGCACCCCTGCAGGGAAGTTAATCTATTCGAATAGCCGTGATCTTTGGTATCAGGACGACTTGGAGTTGTACCTTGACCTTATGACAACTAGAACCAGATACTTAATAAAACACACCCTTCCAAGTGCCACATACAACCCGGTGGTCGCTCTCAAATAGGGCGATGAGGAGAGGACCGCCGGGTAGGATTATGCTACACGTTGCTACTTGGTGAACTTACCATCTACTCTTTTCTCCTGCTGCAAGATGGACGTTACCAGAAGCGTAGTCTTCGATAGGACTAGCTATCCCCCTCTTATTCCGGCATTCTGCAGTTCAGACCACATATGATATCCTTATTCCATTTGATACCAATGCATACATATGTAGTGTAGCTCCTTTCTTGCGAGTACTTTGGATGAGTACTCACGGTTGCTTTGCTCCCTCTTTTCCCCCTTTCTGTACCTGATTGCTGCGACCAGACGTTGGAGCCCAGGAGCCAGGCGCCACCGTCGACAACTACTACTACTCGGGAGGTGCCTACTACTATGTGCAGCCCGCTGACGACGACCAGGAGTAGTTTAGGAGGATCCCAGGCAGGAGGCCTGCGCCTCTTTCGATCTGTATCCCAGTTTGTGCTAGCCTTCTTAAGGCAAACTTGTTTAACATATGTCTGTACTCAGATATTGTTGCTTCCGCTGACTCGTCTATGATCGAGCTCTTGTATTCCAGCCCTCGAGGCCCCTGGCTTGTAATATGATGCTTGTATGACTTAATTTATTTGTAGAGTTGTGTTGTGATATCTTCTCGTGAGTCCCTGATCTTGATCGTACACGTTTGCGTGTATGATTAGTGTACGGTCGAATCGGGGGCATCACAAAGATCTACTGCAGTGCCAGTTTCAGATGCTAGAGCTACAGTGTCAGCACCAGCAGCTACAACTCCAGTGCCACCTCCAGCACCCACTCCACCTCCACCATCTCCAACTACATCATCGGAAGCCTTTGTCCTTGGAGTTCTCTCTACACCACCTCGCGAAGACCAATCCTGAGAGACGTATAGAACTATGCATTTTCGATCTTTTTGGTAACTTTTTGCCAAAAGGGGAGAAATATGTATAGATCATAGGCTTTGAGAGAGAGTGTCTTAGTGTCTTGCTTTTTATCTCTCTTGCTTTTGGTTGAACTTTTTTATTGTGTTTTTGTGTGAGATAATTTATGTCCTTATGTCCTTGTGAGATACTTATGTGATCATGTGGTTGATCATATGCTATCTTAATGCGTGTTCAATGATGCTATCTTTTACATCTCATATATGATCATTCACTTGCTTGTTGATGAGTGCATGCTTTTAATTTCTATCATTTTGAGTGCTCCACCAAGATGTATGTGACATGGAAGAGTAACCCATGAACCTAATCGATTGTGCATTTGCATTCAAAAGCAAATTTTAAATAATGCACAAATTTAGGGGGCGCTCTTGCTTATCACATACTTTTCAAAGCAGAGATGTATTTCAATCTTATTATCATTTTTCGAAGCTTTGATCTATACGTTGTCATCAATTACCAAAAAGGGGGAGATTGAAAGTGCAACTATCCCTGGGTGGTTTTGGTAATTCCTAACAACATACAGCTCATTGAGATAATGCTATTTGAAGATAAATATTTCAGGAAAGCTCAATGATTGGCATGGCATGGATTAGAAAGTGGACCCCTCAAAATGCTAAGGACAAAAGATTGGCTCAAGCTCAAAGCACAAGACTCTACATCTTACTTTTAGTGATCCAAGATCACATTGAGTCCATAGGAAAAGCCAATACTATTAAAAGGGGGTGAGGTGTTGCTTAATGAGTTACTTGCTCAAAATGCTTAGTGATATGCTCCAAAAACCCTCAACTACTTTCTCATATCCGCATATGTCCCAAACCAAAAGTCAAACTCGGCCCCACCGAAATCTTCTATCCGGCACCACCAAGTTCACTTGACATAGCCACTGCCTGAAACCCTAGTTACTTCGGTCTCACTGATAGGGATCTCGGTCTCACCGAGATGGGATTGCAAACTCTCTATTTCCCTTCGTAACGTTTCGGTCTAACCGAGATGAGCGATCAGTCCCATCGAGATTGCAATGAAAACTCTCTGGTTCCCTTTCATAACGTTTCGGTCTAACCGAGATGAGCGAATCGGTCCCACCGAGTTTGCCTGACCAACTCTCTGTTTGTCTATTACCAAAATTGGTCCCACCGAGTTTGTGTAATCGGTCTCACCGAGATTACGTTATGCCCTAACCCTAATGGTACCGGTCCCACCGAGTTGACATGTCGGTCCCACCGAAATGCCTAACGGTCACATTATGAACCAAATCGGTCTGACCGAGTTTTACGATTTGGTCCCACCGAGTTTGGTGATTTGTGTGTAGCGGTTAGATTTTGTGTGGGGGCTATATATACCCCTCCACCCTCTCTTCATTTACGAAGAGAGCCATCAGAATATGCCTACACTTCCAACACACATTTTCTAAGACAGAACCACCTACACTTGTGTTGAGGTCAAGATATTCCATTTCAACCACATAAATCTTGATCTCTAGCCTTTCCCAAGTTGCTTTCCATAAAATCATCTTTCTACCAAATCCTATCCTATGAGAGACAGCTGAGTGTTGGGGAGACTATCATTTGAAGCACAAGAGCAAGGAGTTCATCATCAACACACCATCTATTACCTTTTGGAGAGTGGTGCCTCCTAGATTGGTTAGGTGTCACTTGGAGCCTCCGTCAAGATTGTGGAGTTGAACCAAGGAGTTTGTACGGGCAAGGAGATCGCCTACTTCGTGAAGATCTACCCTAGTGAGGAAAGTCCTTCATGGGCGATGGCCATGGTGGGATAGACAAGGTTGCTTCTTCGTGGACCCTTCGTGGGTAGAGCCCTGTGTGGACTCGCGCAACCGTTACCCTTCGTGGGTTGAAGTCTCCATCAAAGTGGATGTATGATAGCACCACCTATTGGAACCACGCCAAAAATCTCTGTGTATACATTGCGTTTGCTCCCTCCAAACCCCTCCCTTTACCTTCATATGCAATTGTTTTACATTCCACTGCTATACTCTTAGAATTGCATGTGTAGGTTGATTACTTGAATTGTGCTAAGTTGCTAAAATCTGCCAAGATTTAATATTGGGAAAAGGTTAGATTTTTATTTGGTCAAGTAGTCTAATCACCCCCCTCTAGACACACTTTTGATCCTACACTAGCGTACGGTAGTGCGGCGGAGAGCACACAAGCAATTTACCCAGGTTCGGGCCGCCGCGAGGCGTAAGACCCTACTACTGCTTTGCTAGATTGATGGTGGAGTGAAGGTGGTGATGCATAGTACACTTGCCCGGCAGGGTTCGCCTCGGGGCCGCAGCGACTACGCGCGTATGGTGGCTTGGGTTCATCAACTTACCAACCTTCTAACCCCTCCTACGGGTGCCATGGGCCTCCTTTTATAGATTAAGGGGTCACCACAGTGGCAAAGTAGTCATTATCCACTGATATGATAGCGAACAGTGCTATCATACCTAACTCTGCGGGCTGATAGGGTGCATTAAATGCGCCGCTTGGTGTCACATCACTGGTAGCCCGGCAAGGCTTGTCGGGCTATCTTGCCAGCTCCGCGCTTGTTTCCTTGACACGTCGCAGGACGGGTGTCATATGTAGGCTTCTTCTGTAGGAAATGGCTGCCATGTGGCGAACGGCTGCCACTTAATCATCTTGTGGCTTGACACCGCATCGATTGACGATGTGGGTCGTAATTGAGTGGTTGGTGGGGTGGTTCTGCCCCCGCGAGCCCCCAGCAGGCCTTGCCGGGGTGCCTCGGTTGCTTGCTCCTTGCGGTGGTCTTGCCCATTGCCGGGCTCGCCTACCCGACAAGGGAGGCCCTTCTCTTTTCGATATCTTGCTCTTCTGGCTCAATCTTGATCTTTCCGGACTGCATGTTGGTTCCCCAAATCCCTTGGCCCTTCAATCTCTGACTTGGGTTGGTGCTTCAATCTTGACCTCGTGCATGTGCACAGTCTGGGCAACAGACCTACGGTTTGTCGCACTAACAGAAGCCCCCTCGGGCCTACCCCGAATGTGTTGCTGAGCGTCATTGGGGTAGGGCCTAACAAGTGCACAGGCAAGGTTGCTGAAGGTGTTAGTCCCTTGAGTTTTCTGTTGCTGCTTCATCAGCCTTGATTCCGGGCCATTTTCCGGTTTTCCCGCACGTGGTGTAAAGCCAATAGTGGTGGGGCCGCTTTAGTGATGGCCCGTAAATGACTTTAATGCACAGGGTAGAAACTGCCAATTTACTCTTCCCACAGCGCGCCCTTATCCTTAGCCACGTATGCAACATGCATCGCGTGGGGTAGGTAACGGAGGTGCGTGGCGCGGGAGAATACCTTGGAAAGGGCCCGCCCATCTTGAATTGGTGGAGGAGGGAGGTGGTCACCCGTGGATGGAGCAACTGCCCTTCCCTGCCCGGCCTATAAAAGGGAGGGGCGGAGGAGGGCAGACTCACCCACCTTCGTAATCCTCCACTCCTCATCTTTAGTTTCTGCTGGTCATGTTTGAGAAGGAAGCCTGGGGCCAACCCTCGGGCTCTGGCTCAGGGCATTTGTTGCCTCATGCCAGTGTTGATGCTTGAGGAGTGAGCCTGGTCCTTGGCATGGCGAGTATTTTGGTATCTTTGATGATCGTCCGGGAGGAGGGGCCGGAGATCATTGGTAATCCCAGCACTGCCCCTCCCAGAGGTCTTGGGACCGACGTCGACGAGAGGCGTGCCTTCCTGACCGCTAAGGTGGGGTGTGGCATGCCTCGAGCCCCTTGGCTCTCTTGGCCGCTTGATGTTTCTCTGCTGGGGGCGGCAGACTAGGGCCTCGACCTCCTCCCGTAGTGGTGTTGGCGGAGATGAAGGGCTAGGGAGAAGGAGAATACGGGAGGCAGGCCGTCCAGTAGGAGTACGACCGCATTGATGCGTTCGTCTCGTACTGGTGACCTGCTGCCCGTCTGCCTGGCTCTTCCCCCCTTTTCTCGGCGTCGTCATCACTGTTTCTTCCGACTGCTGGGAAAAGGCTCGTTCCCTTGGTGCTTCTGCTTCCTTTTTGGGTCCTCTGGCCGGGCTCTGGCGCCTTCCTCTGTCGGTTCCTGTGCTGGAGCTCCTGGTCAGACCCTGGAGGTGGTGACCAGGTGACTCTCGAGGTGTCTCGCACATCTTCCTCCTTTGCAGCCTAGCCATTCCCCTGCCAAGGCGCTGCTCCTGCCTTCTTCTTCTCTTATCGCATTACTTGGGATAAGAGGGACAGGGAGAGGAGTTTACAGGGCACTTATCTTTTTTCAATCTTAAACTTGTAGGCAATCGCCAAATTTTAATTCAAATAATGTAATCTCTCGAGTCCATCTTTGTGTTCTGTAATGCTTGTACTTGTATCTGCATGTCAATGAAAGAGATAAATCTTCCGGGAACCCGTGCATGTATATGTCCATGCAAAGGTGGAGTGCCTCTTTATTGTAATTAAACGAGTTTTCCCTGGCAGGATATCCTGTCGGCACCCTTTTCGTCTGCTGGAGAACCATGTCTGCCGGGAAACAGACTGAGGTGCCAGCCCCCCGCCCACTCCCTTTTTACCAAGGGCCACTACGACCATCCAGGTTGAAGCAGCGTTCGAGCCAAGGATGAGAGCACCCTAGTTCTAGGACAACACCGAGGTTTCTCTATGCACAAGTTATAACTTACAAAACACTGATGGACAAGAGGTAAACTTATCTATTTGGCTTGCCGAGGATCGTTGTGCCGTGCAATCTTCTCGTCCCTTATCGAAGTCAAGTTCACGGCAGGAACCTGCAACTTGATGTAGATGAGAATGAATGCAGGATGCAATCCTATCTATATGCAAATGCTCATGAAAAGCTTATGCAGTGATCTGGGTGTGCTCGTGCATGCATGCGATCTTGATTGGGGGCCCCCACAACGCTTCTTTATTTTCTCTTGCATGGGGTCATCGCCCAGGCTTTGTACACGGGGTTACATGCAACTGAGACAAGGCCTGTACAAAAGGGTGGCTGCCGGGCACTGCCCGGCAGCCTTGCACGGAGATGCTCAATATTCCATGAGTTTTGCAACTGTGTGCCATCCCCGGTCTCCAGATGGACTGTGCCAGGTCTGGTGACTCGTACCACCCGGTAAGGGCCTTTCCCACTTCGGTGACAGCTTGTTTGTACCCTTGGCGGACTAAACTCACCTAAGGACAAGATCACCTTACTCAAAACACCGGGCATGAACCATGCGGCTATCATAGCGTTGCAGGGCCTACTGGTAGCGTGCAGCACGCGTAGCAGCCCGGAGACGGTTTTCCTCGAGTAGCATAGCGTCATCATGATGTGTCCATTTTGCATCATGTTTTCTTACTGTTATTTATAATGTTTTCATCCATAATAATGCTTTTTGGAGTAATTCTAATGCCTTTTCTCTCATAATTTGCAAGGAACACGCCAAGAGGGAGAATTCCGGCAGCTGGAAATCTGGACCTGGAAAAGCTATGCCCGGCCACCAATTCTGCACAACTCCAAATGAGCTGAAACTGTACGAAGATTTTTTATGGATTATTCTAGAAATAATGGAGCCAATAAACACCAAAGGGGGCCACCAGGTGGGCACAGCCCACCTGGGCACGCCAGGCCGCCCTTGCGAGCCCTCGTGGGTTGTGGCCTCCTCGGCACACCTTCGGTGCCCATCTTCTGGTATATAAGTGGTTTTGACCTAGAAAAAATAAGAGGAGTACTTTCGGGACGAAGTGCCACCACCTCGAGGCGGAACATGCGCAGGAGCACTTTTGCCCTCCCGCAGAGAGATTCGACCGGGGGAATGATACGCCCATTTTGCATCATGCTTTTATATCTTTATTTATTGCATTATGGGCTGTTATTACACATTATGTCACAATACTTATGCCTATTCTCTCTTATTTTACAAGGTTTACATAAAGAGGGAGAATGCCGGCAGCTGGGATTCTGGGCTGGAAAAAAAGCAAATATTAGAGACCTATTCTGCACAGCTCCAAAAGTCCTGAAACTTCACGGAAGACGTTTTCAGAATATATAAAAAATACTGAGCGCAAGAATTTCACCAGGGGGCCACACCCTGCCCACGAGGGTGGGGGCGCGCCCTACCCCCCTGGGCGCGCCCCCTACCTCGTGGGCCCCCTGGTGGCCCTCCGATGTCCATCTTCTGCTATATGAAGTCTTTCGATGAGGAAAAAATCATAAGCCATCTCCTCAGACGAAACTCCGCCACCACGAGGCGGAACCTTGGCGGAACCAATCCGGGGCTCAGGCGGAGCAGTTCTGCCGGGGAAACTTCCCTCCGGGAGGGGGAAATCATCGCCATCGTCATCACCAACGCTCCTCTCATCGGGAGAGGGCAATCTCCATCAACATCTTCATCAGCACCATCTCCTCTCAAAACCCTAGTTCATCTCTTGTATCCAATTCTTGTCTCCAAGTCCGGGATTGGTGCTAGTAGGTTGCTAGTAGTGTTAATTACTCCTTGTAGTTGATGCTAGTTGGTTTATTTGGTGGAAGATCATATGTTCAGATCCTATATGCATATTAATACCCCTCTGATTATCAACATGAATATGCTTTGTGAGTAGATACGTTTGTTCCTGAGGACATGGGAGAAGTCTTGCTATTAGTAGTCATGTGAATTTGGTATTCGTTCGATATTTTGATGAGATGTATGTTGTCTCTCCTCTAGTGGTGTTATGTAACCATCGACTACATAACACTTCACCATGATTTGGGCCTAGAGGAAGGCATTGGGAAGTAATAAGTAGACGATGGGTTGCTAGAGTGATAGAAGCTTAAACCCTAGTTTATGCGTTGCTTCGTAAGGGGCTGATTTGGATCCATATGTTTCATGCTATGGTTAGGTTTACCTTAATACTTTTGTTGTAGTTACGGATGCTTGCAATAGAGGTTAATCATAAGTGGGATGCTTGTCCAAGTAAGGACAGTACCCAAGCACCGGTCCACCCACATACCAAATTATCAAAGTACCGAACGTGAATAATGCGAACGTGATGAAAACTAGCTTGACGATATTCCCATGTGTCCTCAGGAGCGCTTTTCTCTATATAAGAGTTTGTCCAGGCTTGTCCTTTGCTACAAAAAGGATTGGGCCACCTTGCTGCACTTTATTTACTTTTGTTACTTGTTGCTCGTTACAAATTATCCTATCACAAAACTATCTGTTACCACTTATTTCAGTACTTGCAGAGAATACCTTGCTGGAAACCGCTTATCATTTCCTTCTGCTCCTTGTTGGGTTCGACACTCTTACTTATCGAAAGGACTACGATAGATCCCCTATACTTGTGGGTCTTCAAGAATTTTTTTCTGGCACCGTTGCCTGGGAGTGAAGCGCCTTTGGTGCGTGGAATTTGGTAAGGAAAAATTTATATAGTGTGCTGAATTTACTGTCACTTGTTACTATGGAAAGTAATCCTCTGAGGGGCTTGTTCGGGGTATCTTCACCCCGACCAGTAGAGCAAAGAGTTGCTCCTCAACCTACTAAAAATGAAAATGTCTACTTTGAAATTCCTTCGGGTATGATAGAAAAACTGCTAGCTAATCCTTTTGTAGGAGACGGAACAAAACATCCTGATGAGCATCTAATATATGTGGATGAAGTTTGTGGATTATTTAAGCTTGCAGGTGTACCCGGAGATGTTGTTAAGAAGAAGGTCTTCCCTTTATCTTTGAAGGGAGATGCATCGACATGGTATAGGCTATGTGATGATATGGGGTCATGGAACTACAAATGATTGAAATTGGAATTTCATGAGAAGTTTTATCCTATGCATCTTCTTCATCGTGATTGCAATTATATATATAATTTTGGCCTAGCGAAGGAGAAAGCATCGCTCAAGCTTGGGGAGGCTTAAATCAATGTTATATTCATGCCCCAATCATGAGCTCTCAAGAGAAATGATTATTCAAAAATTTTATGCTCGGCTTTCTGATAGCAATCGCACCATGCTTGATACATCTTGTGCTAGCTCTTTTATGATGAAGACTATTGAATTCAAATGGGATTTATTGGAAAGAATTAAACGCAACTCTGAAGATTGGGACCTCGACAAAGGTAAGGAGTTAGGTATGACACCTAGGTTTGATTGTGTTAAATCTTTTATGGATACCGATGTTTTCCATAAATTTAGCACTAAATATGGACTTGACTCTAAGATAGTAGCTTCTTTCTGTGAATCTTTTGCTACTTATGTTGATCTCCCCAAGGAGAAGTGGTTTAAATATCATCCTCCCATAGAAGTAAAAGTAGCTGCACCTATTAAAGTTGAAGAAAATACTATCACTTATAATGATCCTATTGTTCCTACTTCTTATGTTGAGAAACCACCTTTCCCTATCAGGATAAAGGATCATGCTAAAGCTTCAACTGTGGTTCGTAAAAGCAATATTAAAACTTATACACCTTCTGAGCAAATTAAAGTTGAACCTGATATTGCTATTGTTAAAGATCTCTTGGCTGATAATATTAATGGGTATGTTATTTATTTCTGCGATGAAACTGCTAGAATTGCTAAACCTTGTGCTGAAGATAAACCTGGACCTGTGGTAGGCATGCCTATTATTTCTGTTAAAATAGGAGATCATTGTTATCATGGTTTATGTGATATGGGTGCCAGTGCTAGTGCAATACCTATTAGCCTATATAGAGAAATTATGCATGATATTGCACCTGTTGAGTTAGAAGATATTGACATTACAATTAAACTTGCCAATAGAGATACTATTTCACCAATGGGGATTGTTAGGGATGTTGAAGTCTTTTGTGGGAAAACTAAATATCCTGCTAATTTTCTTGTTCTTGGTTCCCCACAAGATAGCTTTTGTCCCATTATATTTGGTAGACCCTTCTTAAACACTGTTAATGCTAAGATAGATTGCAAAAAGGATGTTGTTACTATCGCTTTAGATGATATGTCTCACGAATTTAATTTCTCTAAATTTAGTAGACAACACCGTGAAGAAGAATTACCTAGTAAGAATGAAATTATTGGTCTTGCTTCTATTTCCGTACCTCCTAGTGATCCTTTAGAACAATATTTGCTACACCATGAAAATGATATGTTTACGAATGAAAGAAGGGAAATAGATGAAGTATTCTTTAAACAGGAACCTATTCTGAAACACAATTTTCCTGTTAAAATCCTAGGGGATCCTCCTCCACCCAAGGGTGATCCCGTGTTTGAGCTTAAACCGTTGCCTGATACTCTTAAATATGCTTATCTCGATGAGAAAAGGATATATCCTGTTATTATTAGTGCTAACCTTTCAGAGCATGAGGAAGAGAGATTATTGAAAACTCTGAAGAAACATCGTGCGGCTATTGGGTATACTCTTGATGATCTTAAGGGCATTAGTCCCACTCTATGTCAACATAAAATAAATTTGGAAGAAGATGCTAAACCAGTTCGTGATCATCAACGACGGCTGAACCCTAAAATAAAGGAAGTGGTAAGAAAGGAAATACTAAAGCTCCTTGAGGCAGGTATAATTTATCCCGTTGCTGATAGTTAGTGGGTAACTCCTGTCCATTGTGCTCCTAAGAAGGGAGGTATTACTGTTGTTCCTAATGATAAAGATGAATTGATTCCTCAAAGAATTATTACAGGTTATAGGATGGTAATTGATTTCCGCAAATTAAATAAGGCCACTAAAAAGGATCATTACCCTTACCTTTTATTGATCAAATGCTAGAAAGATTATCCAAACGTACACATTTTTGCTTTCTAGATGGTAACTCTGGTTTCTATGAAATACCCGTGTCAGCCAAAGATCAATCAAAGACTACTTTTACTTGCCCTTTTGGTACTTTTGCTTATAGATGTATGCCTTTTGGTTTATGTAATGCACCTACTACCTTTCAAAGATGCATGATGGCTATATTCTCTGACTTTTGTGAAATGATTTGTGAGGTTTTCATGGACGATTTCTCCATCTATGGATCTTCTTTTGATGATTGCTTGAGCAACCTTGATCGAGTTTTGCAGAGATGTGAAGAAACTAATCATGTCTTGAATTGGGAAAAGTGCCACTTTATGGTTAATGAAGGTATTGTCTTGAGGCATAAAGTTTCTGAAAGAGGTATTGAAGTTGATAAAGGCAAGGTTGATGCTATTGAAAAGATGCCATGCCCGAAGGACATCAAAGGTATAAGAAGTTTCCTTGGTCACGCCGGATTTTATAGGAGGTTCATTAAGGACTTCTCAAAAATTTCTCGGCCTCTGACTAATTTATTACAAAAAGATATACCATTTGTCTTTGATGATGATTGTGTAGAAGCATTTCAAATTCTTAAGAAAGCATTGATCTCTGCACCTATTGTTCAGCTGCCTGATTGGAATTTACCCTTTGAAATTATGTGTGATGCTAGTGATTATGATGTAGGTGTTGTTCTAGGGCAAAGAGTTGATAAGAAATTAAACGTTATTCAATATGCTAGTAAAACCCTAGACAATGCTCAAAGAAATTATGCTACTACTGAAAAAGAATTCTTAGCAGTTGTATTTGGTTGTGATAAGTTCAGACCTTATATTGTTGATTCTAAAGTAACTATTCACACTGATCATGCTGCTATTAAATATCTTATGGAAAAGAAAGATGCTAAACCTAGACTTATTAGATGGGTTCTCTTGCTACAACAATTTGACCTACATATTGTTCATAGAAAGGGAGCTGAGAACCCCGTTGCAGACAACTTGTCTAGGTTAGAAAATGTGCTTGATGACCCACTTCCTATTGATGATAGCTTTCCTGATGAGCAATTAAATGTCATAAATGCTTCTCATACTGCTCCATGGTATGCTGATTATGCTAATTACATTGTTGCTAAGTTTATACCACCTAGTTTCACATACCAGCAAAAGAAAAATTTCTTCTATGATTTGAGGCATTACTTTTGGGATGACCCACATCTTTATAAAGAAGGAGTAGATGGTGTTATTAGACGTTGTGTACCTGAGCATGAACAGGAATAGATCCTACGCAAGTGTCACTCCGAAGCTTATGGAGGACACCATGCTGGAGATAGAACTGCACATAAGGTATTGCAATCTGGTTTTTATTGGCCTACTCTCTTCAAGGATGCCCATAAGTTTGTCTTATCTTGTGATGAATGTCAAAGAATTAGTAATATTAGTAAACGTCAAAAAATGCCTATGAACTATTCACTCATTATTGAACCATTTGATGTTTGGGGCTTTGACTATATGGGACCTTTTCCTTCCTCTAATGGATATACACATATTTTAGTTGCTGTTGATTACGTTACTAAGTGGGTAGATGCTATTCCAACTAGTAGTGTTGATCATAACACTTCTATTAAAATGCTTAAAGAAGTTATTTTTCCAAGATTTGGAGTCCCTAGATATTTAATGATTGATGGTGGTTCAAATTTTATTCATGGTGCTTTCCGTAAAATGTTTGCTAAGTATGATGTTAATCATAGAATTACATCCCCTTATCACCATCAGTCTAGTCGTCAAGTAGAATTGAGTAATGGAGAGCTCAAATTAATTTTGCAAAACACTGTTAATAGTTCTAGAAAGAATTGGTCCAAGAAACTTGATGATGCATTATGGGCCTATAGAACTGCATATAAAAATCCTATGGGTATGTCTCCGTATAAAATGGTTTATGGAAAAGCATGTCACTTACCTCTCGAACTAGAACACAAGGCATATTGGGCTATTAAAGAGCTCAATTATGATTTTAAACTTGCCGGTGAGAAGAGGTTATTTGATATTAGCTCACTCGATGAATGGAGAACCCAAGCCTACAAAAATGCCAAGTTGTTTAAAGAAAAAGTTAAAAGATGACATGATAAAAGGGTACAAAAGCATGAGTTTAATGTAGGTGATTATGTATTGCTATACAACTCTCGTTTAAGATTTTTTGCAGGAAAACTTCTCTCTAAATGGGAAGGTCCTTATGTTATCAAGGAGGTCTATCGTTCTGGTGCCATAAAAATCAACAACTTCGAAGGCACAAATCCAAAGGTGGTGAACGGTCAAAGAATCAAACATTATATCTCTGGTAATCCCATAAATGTTGAAACCAATGTTATTGAAACCGTAACCCCGGAGGAATACATAAGGGACACTTTACGGAACGTTTCAGACTCCAAAAAGGAATAGGTATGTGGTACGGTAAGTAAACCGACTCCAAAATAGTTTTAAGGCAATATTTCTCCGTTTTGGAATATTTAGAAAAATAGAAAAATAAGAAGCAGTCCGGGAAGGACACGAGGGCTCCACGAGGGTGGAGGGCGCGCCCTACCCTACTGGGCGCGCCCCCCCACCTCATGGGCACCTTGTGCGCTTTCCAGACTCCGTTTTCTTACACGACACGTATTTTGGTCGGTAAAAATTCATTATATAATCTCCCGGGGGTTTTGACTCCCGTATCACGCAATTATCCTCTGTTTGTATTTCGAGTTGTTGCTGCAGATTGGAGCAAGATGTCTTCGCAAGAGCCAGTCGGGGAGAGTCGGGTGTCTCATCCGGCACCAAGATCAATGACAAACAACAATATTGACCTCTTTGGGACAGCCACGGAGGAAGAGATGGAGGCTGATTTGAAGAGGATAGATGCCATGGAAGAGGATCAAGAAGTCAGTTCCCGCTTCTGAGCTGGATTCACAATGGGAGAACTGCAGAGCTCGGCTATTCCAAACTCGGTTATCCCTTCCAATGTTAGATTTCTTTCTTATGAGAATATGAAAAAGAGTGTCACTGGTTCTCCCGAAGCTATGCAGCACCCTTGGGTGCAGGGAGCTTTGGCTGTTACGGGAAAACTCTGAAAGGAAATAATGGACCTCAAGCAGCAAGTCAATAAGCTCAAGGAGGAGAGTCGTATCCTGAGGGGCATCATCGCCAAGAATATCACATCACCATCCCCGAAAAGAGAGACATAATCACATGGGTATGGGCACTCCCCTTGGCAACTGCCAAGCTTGGGGGAGTGCCCCGGTATCATATCACCATCACTTTTATCTTTACCATTTTTCTTAGTTCGATCCTTTTGGTAATATCTTGATCTAGTAGAATAGAAGTTCCTAGTATGATCTAGTTGTGAGTTTTGCTTTATAATTCCTCTATGTAATCGTGTCCGTGAGCTATATAATAAAGATTAGTGTTGAGTCAAGGGCTTGATTATTTTGCCATGATCCTAAGGGAATAAAAGAAAAGAGAAGGAAATAAAAAGAAACAAAGAGATCATGTGAATCTTATGGAGAGTAATGAGCTCACATAGAAAAAGTATGATGAATAAAAGTTGTTGAGAGTTGACAAACATAGTTTTGGTCATCGTTGCAATTAATAGGAAGTAATAAAGAAAGAGAGGTCTTCACATATAAATATAATATCCTGGACATATTTTATGATTGTGAGCACTCATTAAAATATGACATGCTAAAGAGTTGACGTTGGACAAGGAAGACAACGTAATGGGTTATGTTTTATTACATCTAAGATAAATTATATTGCCATGGATCATCCAACATGGTTGAGCTTGCCTTTCCCCTCATGCTAGCCAAATTCATCGCACCAAGTAGAGATACTACTTGTGCTTCCAAATCCCTTAAACCAGTTTTGCCATGAGAGTCCACCATACCTACCTATGGATTGAGTAAGATCCTCCAAGTAAGTTGTCATCGGTGCAAGCAATAAAAATTGCTCTCTAAATATGTATGACTTATTAGTGTGGGAGAAAATAAGCTTTATACGATCGTGTGATATGGAAGAAATAAAAGCGACAGACTGCATAATAAAGGTCCATATCACAAGTGGCAATATAAAGTGACATTCTTTCGCATTAAGATTTTGTGCATCCAACCATAAAAGCACATGACAACCTCTGCTTCCCTCTGCGAAGGCCTATCTTTTACTTTTATCCACTACCTTGCATAAGAGTCATGGTGATCTTCACCCTTCCTTTTTACATTTTATCCTTTGGCAAGCACAGTATGTTGGAAAGATCCTGGTATATATGGCTAATTGGATGTGAGTTTTCATGAACTATTATTGTTGACATTACCCTTGAGGTAAAACGTTGGGAGGCAAAACTATAAGCCACTATCTTTCTCTGTGTCCGATTAAAACTCCATACCCATAAGTATTGCGAGAGTGTCAGCAATTGTGAAAGAATATATGATAGTTGAGTATGTGGACTTGCTAAAAATCTCTTATACATTGACTCTTTCCTATGTTATGATAAATTGCAATTGCCCCAATGACTGAGATTATAGTTTGTTAGTTTTCAATGAAGTTTACGATTCATACTTGAAATTGTGATTGAATTATTACTCTAGCATAAGAAATCATATGACAAGAATTATATAAGTTGTTGTTCTAAGAATGATCATGATGCCAGAATGTCTGTATCTTATTTTTATCGACACCTCTATCTCTAAACATGTGGACATATTTTTTGATTTCGGCTTTCGCTTGAGGACAAGCGAGGTCTAAGCTTGGGGGAGTTGGTACGTCCATTTTGCATCATGCTTTTATATCGATATTTATTGCATTATGGGATGTTATTACACATTATGTCACAATACTTATGCCTATTCTCTCTTATTTTACAAGGTTTACATAAAGAGGGAGAATGCCAACAGCTGGGATTCTAGGCTGGAAAAGGAGCAAATATTAGAGACCTATTCTGCACAGCTCCAAAAGTCCTGAAACTTCACGGAAGACGTTTTCAGAATATATAAAAAATACTGAGCGCAAGAAGTTCACCAGGGGGCCACACCCTGCCCACGAGGGTGGGGGCACGCCCTACCCCCCTGGGCGCGCCCCCTACCTCGTGGGCCCCCTGGTGGCCCTCCGATGTCCATCTTCTGCTATATGAAGTCTTTCGATGAGGAAAAAATCATAAGCCATCTCCTCAGACGAAACTCTGCCGCCACGAGGTGGAACCAATCTAGGGCTCAGGCGGAGCTGTTCTTTCGGGGAAACTTCCCTTTGGGAGGGGGAAATCATCGCCATCGTCATCACCAACGCTCCTCTCATCGGGAGAGGGCAATCTCCATCAACATCTTCATCAGCACCATCTCCTCTCAAAACCCTAGTTCATCTCTTGTATCCAATTCTTGTCTCCAAGTCCGGGATTGGTGCTAGTAGGTTGCTAGTAGTGTTAATTACTCCTTGTAGTTGATGCTAGTTGGTTTATTTGGTGGAAGATCATATGTTCAGATCCTATATGCATATTAATACCCCTCTGATTATGAACATGAATATGCTTTGTGAGTAGTTATGTTTGTTCCTGAGGACATGGGAGAAGTCTTGCTATTAGTAGTCATGTGAATTTGGTATTCGTTCGATATTTTGATGAGATGTATGTTGTCTCTCCTCTAGTGGTGTTATGTAACCATCGACTACATAACACTTCACCATGATTTGGGCCTAGAGGAAGGCATTGGAAAGTAATAGGTAGATGATGGATTGCTAGAGTGATAGAAGCTTAAACCCTAGTTTATGCGTTGCTTCGTAAGGTGCTGATTTGGATCCATATGTTTCATGCTATGGTTAGGTTTATCTTAATACTTTTGTTGTAGTTACGGATGCTTGCAATAGAGGTTAATCATAAGTGGGATGCTTGTCCAAGTAAGGACAGTACCCAAGCACCGGTCCACCCACATACCAAATTATCAAGTACCGAACGCGAATCATACGAACATGATGAAAACTAGCTTGACGATATTCCCATGTGTCCTCAGGAGCGCTTTTCTCTATATGAGTTTGTCTAGGCTTGTCCTTTTCTACAAAAAGGATTGGGCCACCTTGCCGCACTTTATTTACTTTTTTTACTTGTTGATCGTTACAAATTATCCTATCACAGAACTATTTGTTACCACTTATTTCAGTACTTGCACAGAATACCTTGCTGGAAACCGCTTATCATTTCCTTCTGCTCCTCGTTAGATTCGACACTCTTACTTATTGAAAGGACTACGATAGATCCCCCATACTTGTGGGTCATCAGGGAACTTCCCTCCCGGAGGGGGAAATCATCATCATCATCACCAACAACTCTCCCTTCTTGGGGAGGGCAATCTCCATCAACATCTTCAACAGCACCATCTCCTCTCAAACCCTAGTTCATCTCTTGTGTTTAATCTTGTTACCAGAACTATATATTGGTACTTGTGGGTGACTAGTTGTGTTGATTACATCTTGTAGTTGATTACCATATGGTTTATTTGGTGGAAGATTATATGTTCAGATCCATTATGCTATTTAATACCCCTCTGATCTTGAGGATGATTATTATTTGTGAGTAGTTACTTTTGTTCTTGAGATCACGGGAGAAATCATGTTCCAAGTAATCATGTGAACTTGATATGTGTTCGATATTTTGATAGTATGTATGTTGTTATTCCCTTAGTGGTGTCATGTGAGCGTCGACTAAATGACACTTCACCATGTATGGGCCTAAGGGAATGCATTGTGGAGTAGAAATTAGATGGTGGGTTGCGAGAGTGACAGAAGCTTAAACCCCAGTTTATGCGCTATTCCGTAAGGGACTGATTGGATCCAAAAGTTTGATGCTATGGTTAGAATTTATTCTTAATACTTTTCTCGTAGTTGCGGATGCTTGCGAGGGGGGTTAATCATAAGTAGGAGTTTTGTTCAAGTAAGAACAGCACCTAAGCACCGGTCCACCCACATATCAAATTATCAAAGTAGCAAACACAAATTGAACCAACATGATGAAATTGACTAGATGAAATTCCCGTGTACCTCAAGAACACTTTGCTTATCATAAGAGACTGTTTTGGCCTGTCCTTTGCCTCAAAAGGATTGGGCTACCTTGATGCACTTTTGCTACTATTATCGTTACTTGCTCGTTACAAACTATCTTGCTATCAAACTACTCGCTACTTACAATTTCAGCACTTGCAGACAATACCTTAACGGAAACTACTTGTCATTTCCTTCTGCTCCTCGTTGGGTTCGACACTCTTACTTATCGAATTGATCCCCTATACTTGTGGGTCATCAAGGCTATTTTATGGCGCCGTCACCGGGGAGTGAAGCGCCTTTGGTAAGTGGAATTTGGTAAGGAAACATTTATATAGTGTGCTGAAATTTATTGTCACTTGTTACTATGGAAAACAATCCTTTGAGGGGGGGTTCGGGGTAAATTCACCTCGTCCAGAACCAAAATTAGCTACCCCTCAACCTACTGCACCTACTAAAAATATTGAATATGAAGTTCCTTCGGGTATGATAGAACAACTGCTAGCTAATCCTTATACAGGAGATGGAACAGAACATCCTGATATGCACTTGATATATGTGGAACAAATTTGTGGATTGTTTAAGCTTGCAGGTTTACCCAGGGATGAAGTGATGAAAAGTGTTTTCCCTTTATCTTTGAAGGGAAAATCATTGGCATGGAATAGGATATGTGATGATATTGGATCATGGAATTGGCATCCTTTGAAATTGGAGTTCCACCAAAAAATTATCATATGCATCTAGTTCATCGTGATCAGAATTATATATATAATTTTTGGCCTCGTGAAGGAGAAAGTATCGCTCTAGCTTGGGGGAGGCTTAAGTCAATGCTATATTCACGCCCCAATCATGAGCTCTCAAGAGAAATTATTATCCAGAATTTTTATGCTCGGCTTTCTCGTAATGATCAAACCATGAATGATACTTCTTGTGCTGGTTCATTTATGAAGAAGACTATTGAATTCTGATGGGATCTTTTGGAAAGAATTAAATGCAACTCTGAAGATTGGGAACTCGATGAAGGTAAAGAGTCAGGTATTAAACTTAAGTATGATTGTGGTAAATCTTTTATGGATACCGATGCTTTTCAAAAGTTAAGCACTAAATATGGACTTGACTCTGAGATAGTAGCCTCCTTTTGTGAATCATTGGCTACTCATGTAGAACTCCCTAAGGAGAAGTGGTTTAAATATCACCCACCTATTAAATAAGAAATTAAAGAACCAGTACCAGTTAAAGAACAAACTATACTTTATAATGTTGATCCAGTTGGTCCTTCTGCTTATATTGAGAAACCACCTTCCCCTGTTAGGATCAAGGAACATGCTAAAGTTTCAACTGTGGTTAACAAAAGCTATATCAGAACACCTAAACCTGATGAACAAATTAAATTTGAACCTGGTATTGCTATGGTTAAGGATCTCTTAGAATAAGATATGGATGGGCATGTTATTTACTTCTGTGAAGAAGCTGCTAGAATTGCTTAACCTGATAAAAGAGATAAACATAGACTTGTTGTTGGCATGCCTATTATTTCAGTTAAAATAGGAGATCACTGTTGTCATGGTTTATGTGACATGGGTGCTAGTGTGAGTGCTATTACTTACACTTTATATTAAGAAATTTTGAAAGACATAGCACCTGCTGAGATAGAAGAAATAGATGTTACTATTAAACTTGCTAATAGAGACACCATATCACCAGTTGGAATTATTAGAGATGTTGAAATCTTGTGTGGGAAAATTAAATACCTTGCCGATTTTCCTGTCCTTGGTTCCCCACAAGATGACTTTTGTCCCATTACATTTGGTACACCTTTCTTGAATACAGTTACTGCTAAGATAGATTGTGAGAAACAAACTGTTGGTGTTAACTTTGGTGATGAGTCTCATGAGTTTAATTTTTCCAAGTTTAGTAGAAATCATCATGAAAAAGAATTGCCTAATAAGGATGAATTAATTGGTCTTGCTTCTATTGTTGTACCACCTACTGATCCTTTAGAACAATATTTGCTAGACCATGAGAATGATTTTCATATACATGAAAGAAATGAAATAGATAAAGTTTTCTTTGAACAACGTCCTCTACTTAAACACAATTTGCCTATTGAAACTCCAGGAGGTCCTCCTCCACCTCAAGGTCATCTTGTGTTTGAATTAAAACAATTGCCAGACACTTTGAATTATGCTTATCCTGATGAAAAGAAGATATATCTTGTTATTATTAGTGCTAACCTTTCAGAACATGAAGAAAAAAGATTATTGAAAGTTCTAAGGAAGACTGGGCTGCTATTGGATATACTCTTGATGATTTAAAGGGCATTAGTCCCACTCTATGTCAGCACAAAATTAATATGGAACCTGATGCTAAACCCGTTGTTCATCACCAACGTCGGTTGAATCCAAAAATTAAGGAAGTGGTAAGAACGGAAATCTTAAAACTTCTGGAAGCAGGTATAATCTATCCTATAGCTGATAGTAGATGGGTAAGTCCTGTTCATTATGTCCCTAAGAAAGGAGGTATTACTGTTGTTCCTAATGATAAGAATGACCTTATTCCACAAACAATTGTTATAGGCTATAGAATGGTAATTAATTACAAAAAATTAAACAAAGCAACTAGAAAAGATCATTACCCTTTGCCTTTTATTGATCAAATGCTTGAAAGATTATCTAAGCACACACACTTTTGCTTCCTAGATGGATACTCTGGCTTTTCAAAAATACCTGTTTCTCAACCTGATCAAGAAAGGACTACTTTTACTTGTCCCTTTAGAACTTATGCTTATAGTCGTATGCCTTTTGGTTTATGTAATGCACCTGCTGCCTTTCAAAGATGTATGACTGCTATATTCTCTGAATTTTGTGAAAAGATTATTGAGGTTTTCATGGATGACTTTTCTATATATGGGAAGTCTTTTGATGATTGTTTAAGCAATCTTGAGCGAGTTTTGCAGAGATGTGAACAAAAAAATCTTATCTTGAATAGGGAGAAGTGCCACTTTATGGTTAATGAAGGTATTGTCTTGGGTCATAAAATTTCTGAAAGAGGTATTGAAGTGGACCAAGCTAAGGTGGATGCAATTGAGAAAATGCCATGTCCTAAGAACATCAAAGGTATTTGTAGTTTCCTTGGTCATGCTGGTTTCTATAGGAGATCTATCAAAGACTTCTCTAAAATTTCTAGGCCTCTTACTAATCTTTTGCAAAAGGATATTCCTTTTGTTTTCGATGATGATTGTCTTGAAGCCTTTGAAACACTCAAGAAAGCTTTAATATTTGCACCTATTGTTCAACCACCTAACTGGAACTTGCCTTTTGAAATTATGTGTGATGCTAGTGACTATGATGGTGGTGTTGTTCTAGGACAAAGAGATGATAAGAAACTAAATGTTATTCATTATGCTAGTAAAACTCTAGACAGTGCTCAAAAAACTATGCTACTACTGAAGAAGAATTTTTAGCAGTTGTGTTTGCTTGTGATAAATTTAGACCTTATATTGTTGATTCCAAAGTAACTGTTCACATAGACCATGCTGCTATTAAATATCTTATGGAAAAGAAGATGCTAAACCTAGACTTATTCGCTGGGTTCTCTTGTTGCAAGAATTTGATTTACATATCATTGATAGAAAAGGATCTGAGAACCCCATAGCCGATAATTTGTCTAGGCTTGAAAATGTGATTGATGACCTACTACCTATTGATGATAATTTTCCAGATGAGCAGTTAGCTGCAATAAATGTTGCTAATGGTACTCCTTGGTATGCTAACTATGCTAATTACATTGCTGCTAAATATTTACCACCTAGCTTTACATACCAGCAAAAGAAAAAAAATTCTTCTATGATTTAAGACAATACTTTTGGGATGACCCACATCTTTATAAAGGAGTAGATGGTATTATTAGACGTTGTGTACCTAAGCATGAACAGGGACAAATCCTATGGAAATGTCACTCCGAGGCTTATGGAGGGTATCATGCTGGAGATAGAACTGCTCACAAGGCATTGCAATCTGGATTTTATTGGCCTACTCTCTTCAAGGATGCCCGTAAGTTCGTCTTATCTTGTGATGAATGTCAAAGAATAGGTAATATTGGTAAGCGTCAAGAAATGCTTATGAATTATTCTCTTGCTGTTGAACCATTTGATGTTTGGGGATTTGATTACATGGGACCTTTTCCTTCCTCTAATGGGTATACACATATTTTGGTTGATGTTGATTATGTTACTAAATGGGTAGAAGCTATTCCAACTAGTAGTGTTGATCAAAACACCTCTATTAAAATGCTTAAGAAAGTTATTTTACCAATGTTTGGAGTCCCTATATATTTAATGATGGATGGCAGTTCACACTTTATTCATGGTGCTTTCCGTAAGATGCTTGCTATGTATGATGTTAACCACATAATTGCATCACCCTATCATCCTCGGTCTAGTGGTCAAGTTGAACTTAGCAATAGAGAAATAAAATTAATTTTGCAAAAGACTGTTAATAGGTCCAGGAAGAATTGGTCTAAGAAATTAGATGATACACTTTGGGCTTATGGAACAGCTTATAAAAATCCTATGGGTATGTCTCCTTATAAACTGGTTTATGGAAAAGCTTGTCATTTGCCTCTTGAGTTAGAACATAAAGCATATTGGGAAATTAAAGAACTCAATTATGACTTCAAACTTGCTGGTGAAAAGAGGTTATTTGATATTAGCTCATTAGATGAATGGACAACCCAAGCTTATGAAAATGAAAAATTATTCAAAGAAAAAGTTAAAAGATGGCATGACAAAAGAATTCAAAAGTGTGAGTTTAAAGTTGGAGAATATGTTCTTCTGTACAACTCTCGTTTTAGATTTTTTGCAGGAAAGCTCCTCTCGAAATGGGAAGGCCCATATGTCATCGAGGAGGTTTATCGGTCTGGAGCCATCAAAATAAATAACTCTGAAGGTACTAACTCGAAGGTTTTTAATGGGCAACGAATAAAGCATTATATCTCAGGTACGCCTATTAATGTTGAAAGTAATATTGTCCAAACTATGACACCGGAAGAACACATAAAAGAGTCCTTCCAGAACACTCCAAAATCGTGAAAATAAGGAGGTACGTGACACGGTAAGTAAACTGACTCCGAAAAATCCACAAAAATATTTTTTATCAGTTTTGGAATATTTTAAAATTTTGGAAATAAAGAAACTTCCAGGAAGCGTCCCCTGGTGGGCACAACCCACCTGGGCGCGCCAGGCCTGGGACACCTTCCGTATTCAGTTTTACTTCCATGTACTTGTCCTCCAAGATAAAAAATCTATATATACTTCCCGAACCTGTTGATCACCGTATCGCGAAGAAATCCTCTTTTCTCTTTTCTTGCTGATTTCTGACAAATTCAACTAGACCAACGTTATGTCCTCCTCACCCTTCAACATTGGAGAAGGAGGCATAAGGTCGGTTCAGGAAGATCTAAGGAGGGATAAAGCTGAAGAGGTTGCTATGGAGGAAGAAGGGGAGGCCATGGGATCATCGAACAATCAAGAGAGCCTGGAAGTGCAAGAAGAACTTCCACCGAGGAGGCCCTTACATATGTTACATTGTAACAATTTTCATAATCTGATTCACAATTATGGGTTCGAGAACACTCCTCATAGGCACATACCATCCAACTTGGACATATCCCGGCCAAGAGAAAACAGTGCAGGAACTAAATCGTGGGGCCCTGAGAATGAACACATAATGGCAGAGGTGAAGAAAAACAATGAATTAATTCATCAAGCCCTTTGGGAGATTCAAGGTTTGAAGGATTTGCTCACGATTATATTAGAGAATACTACTTCATCACCACCACCATCTTCTTCACCACCAAAGGAGAATTGAGTATCGGTTATGGGCACTCCGCTTGGCTTCCGCCAAGCCTGGGGGAGGTGCCCCAGTATCGTATCATCCCACTATCTTTTTTCTTTTACTTATTTTAGTTCGATCCTTTTGCTTTAGATGAATAAAAGTTTAGTTCAATCCTTTTTCTTCGAGAGTTTGCTTAGTGGTATATCCTTGTAATCGTGTGCAAGTTATATAATAAAGTTAGTTTGAGTCTTTGCTTTCTTTACTTTCATGTTGCAAATAAAGAAAAGAAATAAGAAAGAAAGGAAATAAATAATGAAAAGATTATATACTAATCCTATGGTAGGTGATAGCACCACATAAGGAAAAGTATAAGTAGAGAATTTTATTAGAGATTGACAAACATAGCATTAGTCAATGATGCAACTCATGAAAGAATTAACAAGGCAAGAGAAGATTCATATATAGATATACTATCCTAGAAATCTTTTGTGATTGTGAGCCCTCATCAAAATATTATATGCCAAAATTGTTGACGTTGGACAAGGAAGACAACTTAACGGTTTATGTTTGTTTATATTCACATAGAAGTCATATTGTCATAGATCCTTTAACATGTGATGCTTCCCTCTATCTTTGCTAGCCAAAAATTCTGTACTAAGTAGAGATACTACTTGAGCATCCAAAAACCCTTAAACCCAAATATTTTTCAAGTGTCCACCATACCTACCTAGGGATTGAGCAAGATCCCTCAAGTAAGTTGCCATCGGTGCAAAAAGGCAATAAAAATTGCTTCTAAAAGTGTGAGATCGTTTAGTGTAAGAGAAAATTGAGCGTTGTACGAACTTGGATGACAAAGAATAAAAGCGACAGACTGCATAATAAAGGTTGTCATCTTAAGGGGAAATACAAAATGACGTTCTCTTGCACTAAGGTATTGACCATACAAACAAATAAGCGCATGGCAACCTCTGCTTCCCTCTGCGAAGGGCCTATCTTTTACTTTTATGCAAAGAGTCAAAGTTTTCCCTCTATTCCTTTTATTTTTCTCTTTTTGCAAGCATCATGTGGTGAGGAAAGATCTAGGAACATATGTCCAGTTGAATATATATAGCATGAGTTATTATTTTTGACACCCTTGAGGTGAGCATGTTGGGAGGCGAAACTATAAGCCCCTATCTTACTATGTGCCCAGTTGAAACGTTTTTCTCATGGGTACGAGATGAGTGTTAGCAATCATAGAAGACTATATGATGGTTGAGTATGTGGACTTGCCTAAAGGCTCCGACACGTGACCCTTCCTGAAAATATGATGAATTGTAGTTGCAAGGTTGACTAAGAACATAGTTTTTTGGTTTCTAATAGAGTTTTTGCTTTATACTTCGATTGTGTGATGAACTATTACTCATTCATGAGAAGTATATGATAAAAGTTCTATGATAAAAGTCCTATGTTTAATTTTTTGCTGTTATAATAATCAACATGATGCTTCTATGTCCGTATTTTGTTTTTATCGACACCTCTCTCTCAAAGCATGTGGACATGTTCTTCGATTTTGGTTTTCGCTTGAGGACAAGCGAGGTCTAAGCTTGGGGGAGTTGATACGTCCATTTTGCATCATGTTTTATTACTGTTATTTATAATGTTTTTATCCATAATAATGCTTTTTGGAGTAATTCTAATGCTTTCTCACATAATTTGCAAGGAACACACCAAGATCGAGAATTCTGGTAGCTGGAAATCTGGACCTAGAAATGCTATGCCAGGCCACCTATTCTGCACAACTCCAAATGAGCTGAAACTTTACGGAGATTTTTTATGAATTATTTGAGAAATAATTGAGCCAATAAACACCAGAGGGGGCCACCAGGTGGGCACAACCCACCTGGGCGCGCCAGGCCCCCCAGGCGCGCCATGGTGGGTTGTGGCCTCCTCGGCCCACCTCCGGTGCCCATCTTCTGGTATATAACTGGTTTTGACCTAGAAAACAATTAAGAGGATGACTTTTGGGACGAAGCGCCGCCGCCTCGAGGCGAAACTTGGGAAGGAGCACTTTTGCCTCCGGTGGAGCGATTCCGCCGGGGGAACTTCCCTCCCGGAGGGGGAAATCATCGTCATCATCATCACCAACAACTCTCCCGTCTTGGGGAGGGCAATCTCCATCAACATCTTCAGCAGCACCATCTCCTCTCAAACCCTAGTTCATCTCTTGTGTTCAACCTTGTTACTAGAACTATAGATTGGTACTTGTGGGTGACTAGTAGTGTTGATTACATCTTGTAGTTGATTACTATATGGTTTATTTGGTGGAAGATTATATGTTCAGATCCATTATGCTATTTAATACCCCTCTGATCTTGGGCATGATTATTATTTTTGAGTAGTTACTTTTGTTCTTGAGGTCACGGGAGAAATCATGTTGCAAGTAATCATGTGAACTTGATATGTGTTTGATATTTTGATAGTATGTATGTTGTTATTCCCTTAGTGGTGTCATGTGAACGTCGACTACATGACACTTCACCATGTTTGGGCCTAAGGGAATGCATTGTGGAGTATAAATTAGATGGTGGGTTGCAAGAGTGACAGAAGCTTAAACCCCAGTTTATGTGCTATTCCGTAAGGGACTGATTGGATCCAAAAGTTTAATGCTATGGTTAGAATTTATTCTTAATACTTTTCTCGTAGTTGTGGATGCTTGCGGGAGCGTTAATCATAAGTAGGAGGTTTGTTCAAGTAAGAACAGCACCTAAGCACCGGTCCACCCACATATCAAATTATCAAAGTAGCGAACACAAATCAAACCAACATGATGAAAGTGACTAGATGAAATTCCTATGTACCCTCAAGAACGCTTTGCTTATCATAAGAGACCGTTTTGGCATGTCCTTTGCTGCATAAGGATTGGGCTACGTTGCTGCACTTTTGTTACTATTATCGTTACTTGCTCGTTACAAACTATCTTGCTATCAAACTACTTGCTACTTACAATTTCAGCACTTGCAGACAATACCTTACCGGAAACTACTTGTCATTTCCTTCTGCTCCTCGTTGGATTCGACACTCTTACTTATCGAAAAGAGCTACAATTGATCCCCTATACTTGTGGGTCATCACGTCACGCCGGTGTTGATCTTGCGCTACTTCATCATGGGCAAGCACTCGAGGGGACCCATAAATGAGTTCAGTGGGGATAACTGCTTCTGCCCCGTAGAACAGGGAGAAGGGAGTTTGCCCGGTAGCTTCGTTAGGTGCCGTTCTGAGGGACCAGAGAACTACCGGCAGCTCCTCGATCCACCGCCTGTCGTGCTTCCACAGTGTATCAAAAGTTCGTGTCTTGAGTCCACGAATCACTTTAGTGTTTGCCCTCTCAGCTTGTCCATTGCTCCGGGGGTGTGCCACAGAAGCGAATGAGATTTTGCATCCGAGAGTATGAATGTATTGCATGAAGGCATGGCTCATGAACTGGGTGCCGTTGTTAGTGATGATCCTTGCCGGAACTCCGGAACGACACACCAATCCTTTCAAGAACTTGATAGCTGACTGAGCAGTCACCTTTCTTACGGCAGTCACTTCTGGCTACTTTGTAAACTTGTCAATGGCAATGAACAAGAATTCAAATCCCCCAATTGCTCGGGGGAAGGGGCCGAGGATATCGAGCCCTAGACTGAAAATGGCCATGATGGAGGGATTGTCTGAAGAGCTTGGGCAGGCAAGTGTATTTTCATGGAATGGAACTGGCAAGCTTCACATTTCGTGACTAACTCAACCGCATCTTGGAGGGCTGTGGGCCAATAGAATCCTTGCCGGAATGCTTTCCCAAGTAATGCCCTTGATCCAATGTGGGAGCCGCACATTCCTCTGTGAATCTCATCCAGCAGTTCCTTTCCATCCTCCTGCAAACACACTACAATTTCACACCGTTGGGCCTTCTCTATATAGAGTGTCATCAAGAAACCGATACATACTGGCCCTCCGGACTACTCTTTCAGCTTCATCTTGGTTGCCAGGGAGTTCTATGGTTTGGAGGAAGTGGACAATGTGCCTTGCCCAAGTTGGAGTCTGGGGCTCGGCAACGAGGACTAGCAGCACCTCCTTTGTTGCAGGAGCACCAGCCTCATTCGAGAGGTCCATAGGACTGGCTGGAGGGTGTGGTCCAGCAGGCTGTAACGAGTTGTTTCCGGCAGGGTCTCTGCCGGGAGCGGATGGCTCTGCCGGGAGAGGCTTCTCGTAGTCCAACTTTCTCCTCTTTCGAGCCATTTTGGCTGGTGATACAGAGGGTTGAGAGAGATGGAGAACAAAAGTTCCTGGTTCCATAGGAAGCTTCTGCGCAACACACTTTGATAGATGATCAGCTATGATGTTTTCCGCACGAGGTACGTGCTCTGTTTGCAACCTGTCAAAGTGATCCTCCAATCTCCTTACTTCCTCGACGTATGCTTCCATCAATGGGCTTTGGTAATCCTTGTTGACTTGTCTCACCACAAGCTGTGAATCTCCTCGAATGATCAGCTTCTTAATTCTCAATTCTGCTGCAATCCTGAGCCCGGAAAGGAGCCCTTCATACTCTGGTGTATTGTTGGTGGCTTCTTCCCGGCCAAAGTGCATCCGAACGACATACTTCAAGTGCTCCCCAGAGTGGGCAACAAGAAGCACGCCAGCCCCTGCACCTTGTAGGGAAAAAGCACCATCAAAATACATGATCCATTCTTGGGGTGATTCCTTGACGGGGATGGTTGTCTCTGTCCTTTCCTCGTCAGGGGTTGGCATCCATTCTGTAATAAACTCTGTCAATGCCCTGCTCTGAATAGTTGAGTGCTCTCAAACTTCAAACCAAAGCTGGATAACTCCAAAGCCCATTCCAATAGTCTGCTAGTTGCCTCGGTGTTTTGGAGTATCCTTTGTAACGGAAAACGAGTAACAACCGTGATCTCATGGGCTTGGAAGTAGTGGTGTAGTTTCCTTAAGGCCATAATGAGACCAAAGATCAACTTTTGCTCACCAGAGTACCTCGATCTAGCCCCCTATAACAAGGAGCTGACGAAATACAGTCGGCACTGCACCACTTTCTTCCTTGTCGTGTCCCTGGGGTTGTTTTTTTTGTTGTCGTGCCCACTGCTATCCTGATCCTTCTCTGGCTCTGTTGTTTTATGTCCAGACTCTGTCTCATCCACCTCTCGATGCGCTATCAAAGCCGCACTGACCACCTGGTTGGTTGCCACTAAGTATAGCAACAATGGTTCTTGGGGTTTGGGCGCAACTAAGGTGGGTATGAACAACAGGTAGGCTTTTAACTCTTGCAGAGTTGCATCTGCTTCCGGGGTCCACATCATAGGCCATGCCTTCTTCAAAACCTTGAAGAACGGCAGGGCACACTCGGCAAACTTGGAGATGAAACAAGTTAGACGTCACATCATGTCTTGACCATATCACATCATGTCTTGACCATATCACATCACAACATGCCCTGCAAAAACAAGTTAGACGTCCTCTATTTTGTTGTTGCAAGTTTTACGTGGCTGCTACGGGCTTCTAGTAAGAACCGTTCTTACGTACGCATCAAATCCACAATGGTGTTTCGTCAAGTTTGATGTTTTTAACCTTCAACAAGGACCGGCCGTAGTCAAATTCGATTCAACTAAAGTTGGAGAAACAGACACCCGTCAGCCACCTTTTTGCAAAACTAGTTGCATGTCTATAGGTGGAACCGGTCTCATGAACGCGGTCATGTAAGGTTGGTCTGGGCCGCTTCATCCCACAATACCGCCCAATCAAAATAAGACGTTCGTGGCAAGCGGTATGACTATCACCGCCCACAACTCTTTGTGTTCTACTCATGCATATCATCTACGCATAGACCTGGCTCGGATGCCACTGTTGGGGAACGTAGCATGCAATTTCAAAAAATTCCTACGCTCACACAAGATCTATCTAGGAGATGCATACCAACGAGAGGGGGAGAGTTTGCCCGCGTACCCTCGTAGACCGAAAGCGGAAGCGTTTGACAATGCGGTTGATGTAGTCGAACTTCTTCTCGTTCCGACCGATCAAGCATGAACGTACAGCACCTCCGAGTTCTGCACACGTTCATCTCGATGACGTCCCTCGAACTCTTGATACAGCAAAGTGTTGAGGGAGAGTTCCGTCACCACGCTGATGGTGCACTGATCCACGCAGGGCTTCACCTAAGCAATACGTGAATATGAACGGAGGCGTAAACTGTGGAGGGGGCGCCGCACACGGCTAACAATGTTTGTTGTGTGTTCTAGCGGTGCCCCTCCCCCACATATATATAGGTTGGAGGGGAGGACAGGCAACCAAGGGGGCGCCCCAAGTAGGAGGAATCCTACTTGGGGTCCTCCGAATTCGGCCTCCCCCTTTCCTATTCCTATTCGGAGTAGGAAGGGAATAGGGGGAAGGGGGCATCCTATTCCCTTTTTCCTATCCTGCTTCCCCTTTCCTTCTCCAATTTGGCCAGCCCATGTGGGGGGCGCACCAACCCCTTTGTGGCTGGTGTGTTTCCCCTCTTGGCCCATTAGGCCCATATAGTTGCCGGGGGCGCCCGGAACCCCTTCCGGTGACCCGATATGTACCCGGTACCCTCGGAACACTTCCGGTGTCCGAATATCATCATCCTATATATGAATATTTACCTCTCGACCATTTGGAGACTCCTACTCATGTCTGTGATCTTATCCGGGACTCCGAACAACATTCTGTCACCAAATCACATAACTCATATAATACAAAATCGTCATCGAACGTTAAGCGTGCGGACCCTAAGGGTTCGAGAACTATGTAGACATGACCGAGACACCTCTCCGGACAATAATCAATAGCGGAACCTGGATGCTCATATTGGTTCCCACATATTCTATGAAGATCTTTGTCGGTCAAACCGTTATGACAACATACATTATTCCCTTTGTCATCGGTATGTTACTTGCCCGAGATTCGATCGTCGGTATCTCCATACCTAGTTCAATCTTGTTACCGACAAGTCTCTTTACTCATTTCGTAATACACATCTGGCAACTAACTCATTAGTCACATTGCTTGCAAGGCTTATTATGATGTGCATTACCGAGAGGGACCAGAGATACCTCTCCGATACTCGGAGTGACAAATCCTAATCTCGATCTATGCCAACCCAAAAAACACCTTCGGAGATACCTGTAGAGCATCTTTATAATCACCCAGTTATGTTGTGACGTTTGATAGCACAAAAGGTATTCCTCCGGTATCCGGGAGTTGCATAATCTCATAGTCAAAGGAATATGTATATGACATGAAGAAAGCAATAGCAATAAAACTTAACGATCATTATGTTGAGCTAACGAATGGGTCTTGTCCATCACATCATTCTCCTAATGATGTGATCACGTTCATCAAATGACAACACATGTCTATGGTTAGGAAACTTAACCATCTTTGATTAACGAGCTAGTCTAGTAGAGGCTTACTAGGGACACTGTGTTTTGTCTATGTATCCACACATGTATAAAGTTTCCGGTTAATACAATTTGAGCATGAATAATAAACATTTGTCATGATATAAGGAAATATAAAATAACAACTTTATTATTGCCTCTAGGGCATATTTCTTTCACTTATCTGTTTGGCTTGCCGGGGATCGCAGTGTCGGGCAATCTTCTCAACTCCTTGTCAAAGCTAAGTTCATGGCAGGAAACTGCAGTTCATGCATATGAGAATTAATGCAAGATGCGATCCTATCTATATGCATATGCAAATGCTTATGAAATGCTTATGTAGTGATCTTGGAATGCTCATGCATACATGCAATCTTGGTCGGGGTCCCCCATAGCGCTTCTTTACTTTCTCTTGCACAGGGTCATCGCCCTAGCTTTGTACAACGGGTTACATGCAGCTGAGGCAAGGCCTGTACAAAAGGGTGGTTGTCGGTGTCAAAACCGGCGGATCTCGGGTAGGGGGTCCCGAAATGTGCGTCTAAGGCGGATGGTAATAGGAGGCGGGGGACACGATGTTTACCCAGGTTCGGGCCCTCTTGATGGAGGTAATACCCTACGTCTTGCTTGATTGATCTTGATGATATGAGTATTACAAGAGTTGATCTACGACAAGATCGTAGAGGCTAAACCCTAGAAGCTAGCCTATGGTATGATTGTATGTTGTCCTACAGACTAAACCCTCCAGTTTATATAGACACCGGAGGGGCTAGGGTTACACAAAGTCGGTTACAAGGGAGGAGATCTAATATCCATATTGCCAAGCTTGCCTTCCACGTCAAGGAGAGTCCCATCCGGACATGGGACGAAGTCTTCAATCTTGTATCTTCATAGTCCAACAGTCCGGCCAAAGGATATAGTCCGGTTGTCTGGGGACCCCCTACTCCAGGACTCCCTCAGTAGCCCCCGAACCAGGCTTCAATGACGATGAGTCCGGCGCGCAGATTGTCTTCGGCATTGCAAGGCGGGTTCTTCTCCAAATTCTGAATATCTGCTGAGTAGTGTCCGGGTCCCCATAAATGTTGCACTTCTTGGCTGCTTCGCCCAATAAGGGCTATCTTCCACGTGTTGAGCGAATGCGAGGAGCTAGGGCATTTTTACATTCGCCACCCTAGCCATGTAAGTAAACTTGTCTATTAAAGGGACGGGGATTCTTAGATCCAAACCACACCATCCTCCCACGGCGAGTATCCATCGGAGCAGCGCCCGAAAGAATCCATTCCAACATGGCCGGCCATCGCAGCTCCTCCTCCCGCTCCCGTAGCCCTAAGCCCGGTGATTGGGAGAAGTGTTCTGTCCCACACAGCCAGTTAGTAGAGTTACAAACCCAGGGATTTCTCCCTTCAGCATATATGGTCCCCGTTCGAGCCGGGCTCGCCACCTATAATGGCGGGGAGCAAGCGGAGAGCTTCCTCAATCCCTCCAAGGGGGAGCGGGTATGCCTTGTCCCTTATTTACTAAGGGGACTTGGATTTCCAATCCATCCGTTCCTCCGCGGGCTCCTGGAGTTTTACGGCCTCCGGTTGCATAATTTCACCCCCGCTTCCATATTACACATCGCTGGTTATGTTGCCCTTTGTGAGTTGTTTCTGGGCTGCGAAGCTCATTTCGAGCTGTGGAAGAGGCTATTCTGCCTTGTGCCCCGTACACAGGAGGGGTCAATATATCAAGTGGGCGGAGCCGAAATATGGCGCATCGCCGGGACCAGATACTTGTCGGCTACCCCGAAGAAGACGTCCGAAGACTGGCCTTCGGAGTGGTTTTATATGGAGGACGTCCCCCTTCCAGATCCTATTCGGAGGGGTCTTCCCGAGTTCGACAATGCCCCTTCGAAGAAACGCCGAAGTTGGCGCCCACGGAGCCCTCAGGAGGAAGATAACGGAGAAGTCCTTTACCTGACGGGCCGGATAAAAGTGATGGCTCAATCAGGATTGACAATAATCGAGGTTATGTCAATATGTATAATGCGGGGGGTGCAAACACTTCAATATCAAGGGCGCCCATGTGGCGCTTTAACGGGGAAGATGATGCCACCCGCTGCGGGCGTAAGGGACCGGACTCTACTGCTGCTCTAGCAAAAATTATGTCCGAGTTGTTCAAGGGAGAGGAAGAGGAGTTCATCCGTATTAAGCCACGGGATGGATTCTCCATGTACAACCCTCCAAGCTGGGTGAGCTGTCACTTTTTACTCCCAACCTTCCCGCACTCTTCGTCATAAATACTCACCTTGTCGTTTCATGGCAGGAACTGTGAAAAGCTGTAACGGAGCTCAACAGCCCACCTCCACAACCGGAGGACCCTGACCGGGCCCTCGATCCCAGACTCAAAGAGGATCCGGACATATTTGTGGAGCTGATCGACAGGACATTCTATCAATTGAGCTGTGATGATGCCATGGTGGCCATCATAGCCGACTATCCTGGGCTACTCCCTGCATCGCATGTAAGGAAAACCGGAGTCCCAACTTCCGAGAAGGATCCCCTTTTATGCACTTCACCTACCGTACACATATGGTGTTTTACAGGGAAGGCCATCGGGACGCCATGCCGAACCCGCAGTGACTCGCCAACGAGGGACACCGAAGCCGGGTAGGCCAAAAAGGGAAGCGGTCAGGACGGAGACGCCGGCGCAGAGGTATGATACAGAACCTCGCTTCGTGGTTGTCGTCTTTCTTAAAATATAACGACGTCCATGTTTCCTGGTAGGAAAAACGCTCGCCGGAATATATCCGGAGAGGTTGCCGATCACGCCTCCACCAGTCGGGCTGCAGGGCCGAACATAGAGGCGGAAGCTAACACGGGGAGAACGCCGGATGCTCCTCCTATAGAGGATGCGGATAGACTATCCGCTACAAATTCCGAAGTGGAGAGCGCCATGAATCACAGGCGTCGCCGGGCCGTACTCCGTGACGCTTGTTTTTCCCAAGAGGCGTTCGATGCCTTCAACTTAGGAGACGCGTACATCCGTGCTGCTCAAAACGGCCTTGCCAGAGCCAGGACCAGTATGTAAAGGATATACGGGTAAGAAAATCTGACGATTATATATATATATATATCAGTAGCCCCTGAGACTTGAAACAGTTGACACAACTGATTTAAGGATCATTATTTGTGCAGGTTCTTACAGAGAAGAATACCCAATTGTCTCAAGAGCTGGAAGAGTGCAAAGCCCAGCTACGGACCGCGGTGGCCGCGTTGAAGGAGTCCGAGAAGGCCCCCTCTGGTAACACTTGTTTCCATTGCAAAGAATGGCAGGTACCAGATAGTATGCGGCATGCATGCAAATCTAACAATAGATGTTGCAGATGACTCCGAGTGAATCCGGAGGCCGTGCCGGAGGATGCACAACATGCTAATCGATAGCTAAATGCTGGTGAGCGCGTGCTTACGCGGGTCAGGTAGGAGAAAAATAATCTCTAGGACGCCAATATCCGGCTGGGCATGGGACTGAAAGATGTCCGAGCCCAACTTGCGGACTCCGTGAAGGAGAATAAGCGGCTTCGACGCGGCATTTTCAGTAAGTGATTGAGCGAACTTTTGAAAGAGTTTGGCGAAGAATCCGGCTAACAGAGTTATGTCTACAGGTATGCTGACGGGTCGTCCTGCGGAGGAGATGCCCGAGTCTGCAGGTGATGCAGGTATTTCCCAAGCCTTGTGGTCATCCGCCTCCCCGCCAGGAGGCATGGGGGAGCTTATAGAGAAGCTCAAGGGAGCGCCGCGGCGCTTCCAATTATGGAAGATATCAGCCTGCCGACAAGGTGCAAGGGAAGCTTGGGCCATGGTGAAGACGTGATATACCAAAGCTGACGCAACCACATGGCCGAGGTCGGACCTGTGGGGCCCGATGGGAAAGAGATCCCCGTCAGTTTGGTGTATGACCAAGTAGAATTAGCCGCAAAGTATTCCCAACAGGATTGTAGGCTAGACAGCCTGTTGGATGGTATAGAAGAAGAATTTAATCAGTCTTAGTGATTGTGTACTTTAAGTGACATATGTAATGTCCCTAGCCGGATTGTAAATCATTTGTCATGGCGGACCTTTTCGCTTCGACCTCTGGACCCGATAGTCCGGAGTGTATCCAAATACTCGCTCGGTTATGTAAAAACCGGGGTATGCATGGAAACCAGGCGTAGGGGTCATAAGTGCTTGAACAGACAAGTACCCAACTAGCTATGTTATATTACATGGATAGTAAGAAACATCTTCCAGGGAGAATAGTTCTGTTAAGGGTTCCTTTCCCTGGGTACGCATGCCCTAATGTGCATGTCCAAACTGCAAAAAGAGACGCAGAATATAAACATCTGGGGGCATGAAAGTCATCTTTTGTTCACCGACCCAATATTCCCTTAAGAATGCTAGCTTTCGGCTTCACCCAGTCTGAGGTACACATCCGGCTGACCCGGCAGTAACAATCGCAGAGGTGCTCCCCTTATGCCCTAGCCGAATTAACGGGAACGTAGGGCACAAATACAAGAGCCAGGCAACCCAGCTTGGCCAAAACTTAAGTCATATCGATGCATATAATGGCGAAAAAGGTACATGCGGAAGAATAACACATGTGTGGGGCATAAAGCCCAGAAAAATAGTTATATTAAGTTTCTGTATAAGAAGACCCCAGGTATAATGAGCGCGGTTAGCGCGTCAAGATTGTGTAGTCAAGACACAATTTAGCCTTTTAAGGCCTTGAGGAGAAGAAAAAAGAAGAGAGAGAAAGAGAAAAGACAGATAATGGATATGCAAAAAATTGACGGGGGTAAGCAGACAAACATAGAGTCCGACACTAGGCGTAGAATCTTCGGAGTCTGGCTGCGTTCCATGGGTTTGGCTCGAGTCGGTTGTCTGATGCCTCCCGCAGACGGTATGCTCCACCAGTCAGAACCTGGTCAATAATGAAGGGACCTTCCCATTTGGGCTTGAGCTTGTTCTTTTTCTTCTCCGGCAGGCGTAGAACTAGTTCGCCAACGTTATAGGTTTTGGCCCGTACTTCTTTGCTTTGATACCTTCCAGCCTGTTGCTAATAGAATGTGGAACGGGCTTTTGCCACGTCGCACTCCTCCTCCAGGGCATCCAAACTGTCCTGCCGATCGAGCTTGGCCTCTTTTTCTTCATACATGCGCACTCGAGGTGAGTCATGAATTATGTCGCAAGGCAGAACCACCTCTGCGCCGTACACCATAAAAAATGGTGTGTATCCGGTAGTGCGATTTGGCGTGGTCCGCAGCCCCCATAGTACGGAGTCGAGCTCCTCTACCTAGTGCGTGTTTGAGTCCTTTAAGGACCGCACTAATCTAGGTTTGATGCCGCTCATGATAAGACCATTTGCTCGCTCGACTTGACCGTTAGTTTGCGGGTGATAGACAGAAGCATAATCGAGCTTGATGCCCATGTTGCTGCACCAAAGTTTTACCTTGTCGGCTGTGAAGTTCGTGCCGTTGTCAGTGATGATGCTGTGGGGGATGCCATAATGGTGTACAACCCCAGATATGAAGTCTATCACCGGTCCGAATTTAGCCGTTTTACGGGTTTGGCTTCTATCCATTTGGTGAATTTATCCACCATGACCAGTAAGTATTTTTTTCTTATGGGTTCCCCCTTTAAGGGGTCCGACCATATCAAGCCCCCAGACCGCAAAGGGCCAAGTTATGGGGATTGTTTGGAGAGAGGTAGGCGGCATATGGCTTTGGTTTGCAAAAAGCTGGCAACCGACGCAATGTTGGACCAGATACTGTGCATCTGCTCGGGCCGTGGGCCAATAGAAACCTGTGCGGAAGGCCTTGCTTACAAGGGCCCGGGCTGCGGCATGGTGGCCGCCGAGTCCAGCATGGATTTCTGCCAAAAGTTTCTGCCCTTCCTCTTCGGAGATGCACCTTTGAAGGACTCCGGTAGTGCTTTTCTTATAAAGCTCTCCCTCATGGACCTTGTAGGCTTTAGATCGCCGCACTATGCAGTGTGCCTCATTTTGGTCCTGGGTAGTTCCTGCCTGGTTAGGTAGGCCAGGAATGGTTCTGTCCATGGAGCGATGACGGCCATTATCACGTGGGCTGAAGGTGTTATTTCGATGGCAGAGCCTCCAATTGTGTCAGAGTATTCGGTATCTGGTGTTGTGGCCGGGTCCGGACTATTGTTACCGGTGTCCCCTTCCCATACCATGGATGGCTTAAACAGCTTTTCCAGGAAGATGTTAGGTGGGACATGGTCGCATTTAGAGCCGATACGTGCGAGGATATCCGCCGCCTGATTGTTTTCCCGAGCCACATGGTGGAATTCAAGCCCCTCGAACCGAGCTAACATTTTGAGGACGGTGTTGTGATATGCCGCCATTTTCGGATCCTTGGCATCGAAGTCTCCATTTATTTGAGATATTGCGAGGTTCGAGTCCCCACGCACCTCCAGGCGTTGAATGCCCATGGAAACTGCCATCCGGAGACCGTGTAATAGGGCTCGTATTCGGCTGCATTGTTGGAGTCTGTGTATAGTATTTGGAGTACATATTGGAATGTATCTCCGGTGGGGGATGTCAGGACGATGCCAGCCCCCAAACCAGCCAGCATTTTAGAGCCGTCAAAGTGCATGATCCAATTGGAATACGCGCCGTACTCTTTAGGGAGTTCGGCTTCTGTCCATTCGGCGACGAAATCGGCTAGTACTTGCGACTCAATGGCTCGCCGTGGTCTATATGTTATGTCGTACGGGAGGAGCTAGATAGCCCATTTGGCAATCCGGCCCGTGGCATCGCGGTTGTTTATTATGTCGTTGAGTGGTACTTCTGAGGCCACCGTAATTGAACACTCTTGAAAGTAGTGTCATAATTTCTGGATGCCATGAATACCGCATATGCTATCTTTTGATAATGTGGGTACCGTGATTTGCATGGAGTGAGAAAAGTGGATACATAATATACCGGCTTTTGAAGTGGGAATTTATGTCCGTCCGTCTCTCGTTCGACGACGAGCACTGCGCTTACAACTTGGTGAGTTGCCGCTATATATAACAGCATTGGTTCGCCGACATTTGGCACGGCCAAGATTGGGTTGGTGGCCAGGATGTCTTTTATTTCTTCCAATCCAGTTGTGGCTGCGTCCGTCCACTCGAAGTGTTCGTGCGCCGAAGAAGGCGATAGAGGGGGAGTGCCTTTTCTCCTAATCGGGAGATAAAGCGGCTTAAGGCCGCCACACATCCAGTTAACTTCTGGATTTGCTTGAGGTCATTTGGGATAGCCAACTGCGACAAAGCCCGGATTTTAGCCAGATTTGCTTCAATTCCTCTACTGGAGACGATGAAGCCCAGGAGCTTTCCGGTGGGTACGCCGAAAATGCATTTTTCCGGATTGAGCTTAATGTCGTATGTTCGGAGATTGTCGAATGTGAGCCTCAAGTCGTCTATTAAGGAGTCGACATGTCTGGTTTTAACGACCACATCATCTATGTATGCCTCCACTATTTTGCCGATCTGCTTTTCCAGACATGTCTGAATCATGCGATGATACGTTGCACCGGTGTTTTTGATCCCGAAGGGCATTGTGTTAAAACAGAAGGGGCCGTATGGAGTGATAAATGCCGTTGCGGCTTGATCGGACTCCGCCATCTTAATTTTGTGGTAACCGGAGTATGCGTCAAGGAAGCACAATGAGTCGTGTCCTACGGTGGCGTCGATAATTTGATCGATGCGAGGGAGGGGGAGGGATCCTTTGGACAAGCCTTATTAAGGTCCTTGAATTCGACGCATAGGCGCCAAGATTTGTCCTTCTTTGGTACCATTACCAAGTTTGCTAGCCAGTCCGGATGTTTTATTTCTCTGATGAATCCGGCCTCCAGTAACTTGGCTAGCTCCTCTCCCATGGCTTGTCGCTTAGGTTCGGAGAAACGCCGAAGAGTCTGCTTGACCGGCTTGAATCCCTTTAGAATGTTAAGGCTATGCTCGGCCAGCCTGTGTGAGATTCCTGGCATGTCTGAAGGATGCCAGGCGAATATGTCCCAATTCTCGCGCGGGAACTCCCGTAGTGCGGCGTCTACAGCGAGGTTTAACTGTGCCCCAATGGATGCTGTTTTTGTGGGGTCCGTTGGATGGACTTGGAATTTGACTATTTCATCCGCTGGTTTAAAAGAGGTGGACTTGGATCTTTTGTCGAGTATCACGTCGTCCCTCTCCACTGTGGAGCGCAACACAGTTAATTCCTCCGCCGCAAGGGCTTCGGATAATGCCTCGAGGGCCAGTGCGGCTGTCTTGTTTTCGGCACGGAGTGCTATGTTCGGATCACTAGCTAGAGTGATGATTCCATTAGGCCTGGGAATTTTGAGCTTCATGTACCTGTAATGGGGTATGGCTTGGAAGATCGTGAATGCTTCCTGCCCTAGAAGGGCGTGGTATCCGCTATTGAACGGGGCCACTTGGAATGTAATTTCTTCGGACGTGTAATTCTCCGGAGTGCCGAATACCACATCTAGTGTGATTTTCCCAGTGCAACGTGCCTCCCGACTGGGGATGATTCCTTGGAAGGTTGTGCTGCTTTGCTCAATACGGTTTCTGTCTATTTCCATTTTTTGAAGAGTTTCCTCATAAATGAGGTTTAATCCGCTGCCGCCATCCATGGGCACTTTAGTAAGCCGAAAGCCGTCCACAATTGGACTAAGGACCAAGGCGGCTGGTGCTCGGGCTGTTCGGAATTTAGGTCCGTCACTGGCATTGAAGGTGATAGCCGTGTCGCTCCATGGATTTATTGCTGCCACGTGGCAGACTTCGGCAAGAGGCTGCGGAGTGCTTGCTTACGCCTATTATTTGAGGCGAAGGTCTCGAAGACTGTTAGTATTGTATTGTTATCCACGGGATGGTGCTCTGCGGTGTTTTGAATGAGGAGATCCTCACCGCTCTTGGCCACCTGCCAGAGTACCCAACATGCTCTAAGGCTGTGTGTTGGTATGGTATCCGTTGTACTATGAATTTTGCAGGGCCCGTTAAGCCATCCCTCCAATACAGTTCCACGCCCTGTAGTGGGCTTTTGCTTCTTTGTAATTGAGTCGGGCGACTTATGAGAGTGCACCCTTTTAGTTCGGACTGGGGATTTTGTCAGAGCCGGGTTATCCCAAAATTTTGTTTGGGTTTTCCAGGCGCTTTCCATCGCACAGTACTTCCGTACTATGGCCGCCAGGTCAGCGAAGTGTGCAATGTCACGGCGACTTATAGCGTTGAGGATTCCCTTGTCCGTGCAATTGTTGCAGAAGAACGAAATTGTGTCTTCCTCGCCACAGTCCTTGACCTTGTTCATTACAAGGAGGAATCTAGCCCAATAGTGATGTACTGTCTCTTGGGGATCTTGCCTAATTTGGGAAAGATCGTTTATATCTGGGTGGGTGGGTGGATTTAAGTCCAGACCTTGACCCAATCTGAGACCCAGGGGCGGAGGAGTTTCCAATCTTGGAAGTTCGGGCTCCGGGATGTTGCCCCGCAGTTTTGGCATGCAGCCTGATTCTAGGTTCAGGTTTAGGGCCATGTCCTCCCGTGGACGGGTATCCGGCTCAGAGAGCTCGGGAATCCGGACATAGTTCATCCTCGGGATAGAGGAAGATTCGTTGCATTGCTCCTCCACCACCGCTATCTGATGGGTGACCGGCGGAGAGTTAATCTCCCTTTGGTCGGGTTTAAGCCCAATCCGATCATAGTCCATAGCGACTCCCAGAGCGGCGATGCGATCCAAGAGCTCGTTCAAAGAGGATAGCTCCATTGGATCCATCTGCTCAATAAATTTCGAGCCGATGTGGAGGTTATTTTTGATGACCCGAGAAGTCATCGTCGGCGTGGCGGCCGAGCAGGCGGTCATGACGAAGCCGCCTAGTCAGAGAGTTTGGCCTACAGCCAGGGCTCCCCCAGGGGTGATGTTGTTCTTGACAACAAGACGAGCCATCCCTCCTTATGATGACGACATAGTGCAACTCTCAATGAAAGCACCAATGTCGATGTCAAAACCGGCGGATCTCGGGTAGGGGGTCCCGAACTGTGCGTCTAAGGCGGATGGTAACAGGAGGCGGGGGACACGATGTTTACCCAGGTTCGGGCCCTCTTGATGGAGGTAATACCCTACGTCCTGCTTGATTGATCTTGATGATATGAGTATTACAAGAGTTGATCTACCACGAGATCGTAGAGGCTAAACCCTAGAAGCTAGCCTATGGTATGATTGTATGTTGTCCTACGGACTAAACCCTCCGGTTTATATAGACACCGGAGGGGGCTAGGGTTACACAAAGTCAGTTACAAGGGAGGAGACCTAATATCCGTATTGCCAAGCTTGCCTTCCACGCCAAGGAGAGTCCCATCCGGACACGGGACGAAGTCTTCAATCTTGTATCTTCATAGTCCAACAGTTCGGCCAAAGGATATAGTCCGGCTGTCCGGAGACCCCCTAATCCAGGACTCCCTTAGTGGCTGCCGGGCAGGGCCCGACAGCCGCACCTTACTGGTATAACTTGTGGAGATGCTCAATGTTCCACGAGTTTTGCAACTAAATGCCATCTCCGGTCTCCAAACGGACTGCGCCAGGTCTGGTGACTCGTACTATCCGGTAAGGGCCTTCCCACTTCGGTGACAACTTGTTTGTACCCTTGGCGAACTAAATGCACCTAAGGACAAGGTCACCTTCCTCAAAACACCGGGCATGAACCCTGCGGCTATGATAGCGACACAGGGCTTGCTGATAGCGTGCAGCACGCGTAGCAGCCCGGAGACGGTTCTCCTCGAGTAGCACAGCGTTGTCACGCCGGTGCTGATCTTGCGCTACTTCATCGTAGGCAAGCACTCGAGAAGACCCATAAATGAGTTCCGTGGGGATAACTGCTTCTGCCCCGTAGACCAGGGAGAAGGGAGTCTGCCCGGTAGCTCGGTTTGGTGTCATTCTGAGGGACCATAGAACTACCGGCAGCTCCTCGATCCACCGCCTGCCGTGCTTCTGCAGCGTATCAGAGGTTCTCGACTTGAGTCCACATAGCACTTCAGTGTTTGCCCTCTCAGCTTATCCATTGCTCCAGGGGGATGCCACAGAGGCAAATGAGATCTTGCATCCGAGGGCATGAACATATTGCATGAAGGCACGGCTCATGAATTGGGTGCCGTTGTTGGTAATGACCCTTGCCAGAACTCCAAAACGACACACCAATTCTTTCAAGAACTTGATAGCTGACTAAGCAGTCACCTTTCTCACGGCAGTCACTTCCGGCCACTTTGTAAACTTTTCGATAGCAATGAACAAGAATTCAAAGCCCCCGATTGCGCAAGGGAAGGGGCCGAGGATATCGAGCCCCCAAACTGAAAATGTCCATGATAGAGGGATTGTTTGAAGAGCTTGGGTAGGCAGGTGGGTTTTCTTGGAATGGAACTGGCAGGCTTCACATTTGGTGACTAGCTCGACCGCATCTTGGAGGGTTGTGGGCCAATAGAATCCTTGCTGGAATGCTTTCCCAACTAATGCCCTTGATCTAATGTGGGAGCCGCACATGCCTTTGTGTATCTCAGCCAGCAGTTCCTTTCCTTCTTCCTGGCAGACGCACTTCAATTTCACACTGTTGGGCCTCCTTCTGTATAGAGTGTCATCGACAAACTAATACATACTGGCCCTCCGAGCTACTTTTTCAGCTTCATCTTGGTTGCCAGGAAGCTCTCCGGTATGGAGGAAGTGGGCAATGTGCCTTGCCCAAGTTAGAGCTGGAGCTCAGCAACGAGGAGTAGCGGCACCTCCTCTGCTGCGGGAGCACATGCCTCGTTCGCGGGGTCCATGGGCCCGGCTGGAGGGTGTGTTCCGGCAGGCTGTGAGGAGTTGTTTTCGACAGGGTCTCTGCCAGGAGCAGACGGCTCTATCGGGAGAGGCTTACTGGTGTCCAACTTTCTCCTTTTCCGGGCCATTGTTGCTGGGGATACGGAGGGCTGAGTGAGATGGAGAACAGAAGTCCCTGGTTCCACAGGAAGCTTCTACGCGGCACACTTTGACAAATTATCAGCCATGCTGTTTTCCGCACGGGGTACGTGCTCTGTTTGCAATCTGTCAAAGCGCTCCTCCAATATCCTCACTTCCTCGACGTATGCCTCCATCAATGGACTTTGGTAATCCTTGTTAACTTGTCTCACCACAAGTTGTGAATCTCCTCGAATGATCAGCTTCTTAATTCCCAATTCGGCTGCAATCCTGAGCCCGGCAAGGAGCCCTTCAGACTCAGCTGTATTTATGGTTTCTTCTTCCTGGGCAAAATGCATTTGAATGACGTACTTCAAGTGCTCCCTGGAGGGGGAGACAAGAAGCACGCCAGGTCCTGCACCTTGTAGGGAAAAAGCACCATCAAAATACATAATCCATTCTTGGGGTGATTTCTTGCCGGGGATAACTGTCTTTGTGACTTCCTCGTTAGGGGTTTGCGTCCATTCTGCAATAAACTGTACCAATGCCTTGCTCTGAATAGTCAATGTGCTCTCAAACTTCAAACCAAAACTGGATAACTCCAAAGCCCACTCCACTATTCCGCCAGTAGCCTCAGGGTTTTGGAGTATCCTTTGCAGTGGGAAACGAGTAACAACCATGATCTCATGGGTTTCGAAGTAGTGGCGCAGTTTCCTTGAGGCCATGATGAGACCAAAGATCAACTTTTGCACGCGAGAGTACCATAATCTAGCCCCCTATAACAGGGAGCTGACGAAGTACACTGGGCACTGCACCACTTTCTTCCTTGTCGCATCCTTGGGGTCGCTCTCGTTGCTGTGCCCATTTATGTCCTGATCCTTCTCTGACTCTACCAGTCCCTGCTCACTCTCTGCCTCATCCACTTCTCACTGTGCTACCAAGGCTGCACTGACCACCTGGTTGGTTGCCGCTATGTACAACAGCAACAACTCCTGGGGTTTGGGAGCAACCAAGGTAGGCACAGGGCACAAGTAGGCCTTCAACTCATGCAAAGTTGTATCTCCTTCCAGGGTCCACTTCATAGGCCCTGCCTTCTTCAAAATTTTGATGAACGACAGGGAGCGCTCGGCAGACTTGGAGATGAATCTGCTTAGCGCGACAACGCATCCCGTCTGACGCCTCACATCCTTAACTATCCTTGGCGCTTGGATCTTCTCGATATCTTTGATCTTGTCGAGGTTGGCCTCGACCCCGCGACAGGACACAAAGAACGCAAGCAACTTGCCAAAGGGAACACCAAATACACACTTCTCCGAGTTGAGCACCAAATTGCTTGCGTAGATTAGCAAATGTCTCCTCCAGATCTTGGATAAGGGTGGCTCTATCCTTGGTCTTGGCTACAATGTCATCCACATAAGCTTCTATATTTCGGTGCAGCCGTGGCTCAAAACCAATCTGGACTGCCCTTGCAAAAGTGGACCCGGCACTCTTTAATCCGAACGCCATGCGGACAAAACAGTATGTACCAGAGGGGGTAATGAAGGACGTCTTCTCTTCATCTTCCTTGGACATGAAGATTTGGTGATACCCAAAATATGCATCCAGAAAGGAGAGAAAATCACAACCTGAAGTGGAATCCACAATCTGATCAATGCGCGGCAAGGGAAACGGGTCCTTCGAGAAAGATTTGTTGAGATATGTGAAATCTATGCAAAGCCTCCATTTCCTGTTAGCCTTCTGGACTACCACTGGATTGGCCAACCACGTGGGATGTAGCACTCCTCTAACCAAACTAGCTACCTCAAATTTCTTGATCTCTTCCGTGATGAATTGTTGCCTCTCCCAAGGCCTACTTCCAGACTTTTTGCTTGACAGGTCGGGCGGGTGGGCAGACAGCAAGGTGGTACTCGATTACCTCCTTGGGAACACTGGGGATGTCAGATGGTTGCCAAGCACACACATCGATATTTGCCCGCGGGAAGGCAACGAGCACGCTTTACTATTTGTCATCAAGGGTGGCGCTGATAGTGAAAGTACCATTAACGCCAGCCAGCCCTGCCGGGACCTTCTTCACTTGGGGTGCAGCGACCTTGGATCTCTTGTTGTTGGAACACTCCGGCACGTCATCAATGGCTGTCGTGTACTCGGAGGGGGCACGCTCCGGATTCTTTGCCGGAGTTCCTACAATCTCTCTTCTTTCCTTTGCTTTCCTTGGCGGGAACTGCTGCTGCCACTGCCTGTGCCGCAACCGCGTCCCGGTACATCTTGTCCACACAAATGATTGCATCCTTCTCATCTGATGGGACGGTGATGACTCCCAGTGGCCCAGGCATCTTCAAGGTGTTATAGGCATAGTGGGATGCCACCATGAATTTAGCCAAGCCCGGGCATCCAAGAATCCCATTGTATGGCCGCGAGAGATCAACCACATCAAACACAATCCTCTCAGTCTAGAAGTTTAGTTCTCCCCCAAACGTTACTAGCAATGTGATCTTTCCCTTAGATGGCTCCTACCGGGATTAACTCCTTGAAACATGCCGGTAACCTCTAGCTCTTCCTCTGCTATCTGAAGCTTGCTGATAACTGCTGGGGAAATCAGATTCAATCCGGCCCCGCTGTCCACCAACATCTTTGTGACCTTGAGGTTGCGAATTGTTGGGAAGACCAACAATGGCAAACACCCTACCACAGTGGTTCAGCTAGGGTGATCCTCCTCATCAAAAATGATGGGTGTACAGGACCACTTGGGCGGCTTCTGGGCCTCTGGTGCTGGTTCCACGGCATTGACCTCTCATGCCCACCGCTTGAGTTGGCGGTGAGGGGTGTGCAGGGATGCACCTCCGTCAATGCACAGGGCATCGGTAGCCTTCTGAAACTCTTGCTCACTGGTTTCCTCTTCATCCCCTCCATCACTCTCATCATCACAACCTTCCTTCTCTTGGCCTCTGGCGGGTTTTCCTTGGTTCCGAAAGGGTTTGCTGGGGCGATTTACTTCACCACCTCGTCCCTTACTGCCAGCAACATTCTGACCTTTTTCCTTGTCACACTTCTCATACTTTGCTCTTTGTCTCTTAACAAGCTGCTCAACCTGATAACACTCTTGAAGATCGTGGCCCTTGGTCCGATGTATCTTGCAATACGGCCCATCACCTTTCCCGGCTTTCTCGGCCACAGCGGCTTCCCGGCAGTCAGCACACGCGGCAGCTTCCTTTCCGGGGGCCTCAGCTTTGGCCTTCTTGTCGGTACTAGGAATACCCAATCCTTCAACAGTCATCACTGCTTTATCCCTCCGCTTCTTACTACGCTTCTTACTCTTCTTCTGGCTGGTTGATTCGTCATCATCCTCTGAATCAACATTGGTGAAATCTTCCTCTCCGGGCAACTTCCTTCCCTCCTCCATCCGGGCACACTTATCCCTTAGGGTGTAGAGCTCCATCACAGTCTTGGGCAACCGCACGTTCATCTTGGAACGAATCCGGCGGTTATGCACATTGGACTGGAAGGAAGCTATCACAGCTGCCATGTGGATATTTGGGATGTTTCTATGAACTTTGTTAAATCTCTATAAATACTTACGGAGGGTTTCTCCTTCCTTCTGTTGGAGAAGATGCAAGTAGTTGGGTCGGCCTGGCTCTTGATGGCCGCCAGTGAAGGCGCCAATGAACTTGTGGCACAGGTCAGCCCATGATGAAACTGAGTTCTCCGGCAGGTGCATCAGCCAAGACCTCACATTGGACTTGAGGGCCAAAGGGAAGTAGTTGGCAAACACCTTCTCATCTCTTCCCCCGGTAGCCTGAACAGTGATGGTGTAGATGCTCAGGAACTCTGCCGAGTTTGGCCTCCCATCGTACTTCTCAGGTATCTCTGGCTTGAACATGCGAACGGACGGCCAACGGACTTGCTGCAGCTCAAGAGTGAAGGTAGGGAAGCCAACCTCGAAAGGTAGGCACCCGCCAACACCGAGCGCGGGCTCCTCGGCGTAGGGGCCATCGCACCCGTCAGTCCGGCAGATGTCGTCACAGTGTTGCTCGACAACGATGTGCGTGTCTCCTCTCCGCCTATCCTCCGGGGCTCATCATCGGCCTGGACGTACTCGAGGGTCAGAAGAGGCCATCGAGACGTTGTCGGGGTCTTGATTTTGTTGCGCTCGCACTGGCTGCCATGGAGGGAACTGCGCCGTGGGGGTGGCCCCTTCCGTACGGTCAACAGCATGAGCCGTTGCTGTCGCTTGGGGAGGTTGTGGCGGGCCAGCTCACCGTGAGCCCCCAGCTTCGGTGAAACCGAGCAGACTTTGGATGGTGGCATGCCATTCGCCCATCTGCTCGGCCGCTGGCGGAAACCTCAGCAGCAGTTGAGCCCGCGCCATGGCCTCCGAAGCTGTACTTGGCAGGGATGATGATGAAGTCGATCGCACCGTCGCTCGGCTCCTGACGGTGCCAACGGCGGCAGCACTGCGCGCCCACTGCTACTGCGAGGCGACCACCTAGATGTGGTGTGGCGAAGGCGCTCGAGGGCCAGCGGCTCCGTCGGGCGCAATGGCTTCGTCGACCCGTCCCGAGGGAGGTGCACGCGCTACGGCCGCACCCATGGTGGGAGCGGCCAGAGGGCGGCAATTCGCCCCGGTCTGTGCGCCGTTGCTGCAACTGTGCCCGTCGGTGGGAGAGAGGGGCACATATGGAGTAACCCCATCGCCCATACCTTGTGGAGCATAGCCGTCAGGATGTTGCTGATGCTGCTCTCCTCCGATGCCTCCGGCTCCTGCGTCGGCCGCAGGGGAAGTGCTGACAGTGCCGCCTGCTCCGACCACATCTCCAGTAGCGTCCGCGTCCTCACGTGTCTCCGCACCTCCCGCGGCGCTAGAGGCCACAGGCGACGAAGCCTTCGAGGTGGATGGGTGAGCCAAAGGTCCGGGTTTCTTCTTGGGCGCCATGGTCGATGGCACCGTCAAAGATGAAGATGGTGAAGAAGATGACGCGCTACACACGCCTTCAAGTTCACGCAAGCAAGCCCCCTACTTGGCGTGCCAAAGATGTTGCGGGAAACCACGGCCACCTATGGGACCAGAGGGCCCCTTGCTGGTTTGGTAGGGGGGCGTCACGTTGCACAAAGAGTAGACGAGTGTGGAGCAGCACGACAGAGATCACGCAGGCAATTTTACCCAGGATCGGGTCACCATGAGGCGTAAAACCCTACTCCTGGTGGAAAGGTGGTGGTGGAGCGAAGTACACTTGCCTGGCAGGGGTTGCCTCGGGGCGAAAGTGGCTATGCGCGTATGAGGGGTGAGTTATCCAACCTTCTAACCCTGTCTACGGTTGCCATGGGCCTCCTTTTATAGATCAACGGGTTACCACAATGGCAAAGTAGTCATTATGCAGTAATAAGATAGCAAATAGTGCTATCATACCTAACTCTGCGGGCTGACAGTGCGCATTAAATGCATCTCTCAATGTCACATCGTTGGTTGCCCGGCAAGGCTTGCTGGGCCATCCTGCCAGCTCCACGCCTGCTCACTTGACATGTCGCAGGACGGGTGTCATCTGTGGGTTTTTCCTGTAGAGAGAGGCTGCAATGTGGCGAATGTCTTCCACTTAGTCACTTTGCGGCTTGACACTGCATTGATCGACGACGTGGGTCGTGGCGGAGTGGTTGGTGAGGTGGTCTCGTCTCCGTGAGTCCTGGCAGGCCCTGCCAGGATTTCTTGGTTGCCTCCTTCTAGGCCTGGCCTCGCCCTTTGCCAGGCTCGCCTGTCCGGCAAAGCAGGCCTTTCTTTTGATGGTACCTTGCTTCTCTGGCTCGATCCTGGTCCCTCTAATCTGTATGTTGGTTCTTTGGAGTTCTTGGTTTCTTGAACTCTGACTTGGGCTGGTGCTTCAATTTCGTTCCCATGCCTGTGCATAGTCTAGGCAACAGACCCAAGGTTTGTTGCACCGACAGCCTCCCACTTATGATTAACCCCTCTCGCAAGCATACGCAACTACGAAAGAAGAATTAAGATAAATCTAACCATAGCATGAAACATGTGGATCCAAATCAGCCCCTTACCAAGCAACGCATAAACTACGGTTTAAGCTTCTATCACACTAGCAACCCATCATCCACTTATTACTTCCCAATGCCTTCCCCTAGGCCCAAATCATGGTGAAATGTCATGTAGTCGACGTTCACATAACACCACTAGAGGAAAGACAACATACATCTCATCAAAATATCGAACGAATACCAAATTCACATGATTACTTATAACAAGACTTCTCCCATGTCCTCGGGAACAAACGTAACTACTCACAAAGCATATTCATGTTCATAATCAGAGGGATATTGAATATCATTAAGGATCTGAACATACGATCTTCCACCAAATAAACCAACTAGCATCAACTACAAGGAGTAATCAACACTACTGGCAACCCACAGGTACCAATTTGAGGTTTTGAGACAAAGATCGGATACAAGAGATGAACTAGGGTTTGAGAGGAGATGGTGCTGGTGAGTATGTTAATGAATATTGACCCCCTCTCGATGAGAGGATCGTTGGTGATGACGATGGCTTTTATTTCCCCCTCCCGGAGGGAAGTTTACCTGACAGAACAGCTCCGTCGGAGTCCTAGATTGCTTCTGCCCAAGTTCTGCCTCGAGATGGCAGCGCTTCGTCCTGAAAGCTTGAGTATTCTATAGTCTCACCTAAATAGCTTGGCGTAATCATGGTCATAGCTGTTTCCTGTGTGAAATTGTTATCCGCTCACAATTCCACACAACATACGAGCCGGAAGCATAAAGTGTAAAGCCTGGGGTGCCTAATGAGCTTGTGGCCACCTGGCGAGTCCCCTCTGGTATTTTCTTCGCCCAATATTTTTTCTATTCCAAATAATTATTCATAAATTTCCAGTACTTTTGGAGTTTTGCAGAATAGGTCTCTCAGATTTTCTCCTTTTCGGTCTAGAATTCCAGCTGCTGGCATTCTCCCTCTTCATGTAAACCTTGTAAAATAAGAGAGAAAAGGCATAAGTATTGTACCATAATGTGTAATAACAGCCCATGATGCAATAAATATTAACATAAAAGCATGATGCAAAATGGACGTATCAACTCCCCCAACCTTGGACCTCGCTTGTCCTCAAGCGAAAGCCAAAATCGATAAATATGTCTACATGTTTAGAGATAGAGGTGTCGATAAAATAAAATACAGACATGAGGCCATCATGATCATCTTTAGAACAACAACATATATTGACATATAATTTCTTATGCTAAAGTGACAATTCGTTCACAAGGTAAAGTATGAATCAAAAACTTAATTGAAAACCAACAAACTGTCATCTCAGTCACTGAAGCAATTGCAATTTATCATAATATCGGAAAGAGTCAATGTAAGGGCTTTTGTATAGCAAGTCCACATGCTCAACCATCTTTTAGTCTTTCACAATCGCTAACACTCACATGATACTTATGAGATCAAAGCCTCAATTGGACATAGAGAAAGATAGGGGCTTATAGTTTCGCCTCCCAACCTTTTACCTAAAGGGTAATGTCAACAATAATACTTTATGATAACCTACATCCTGAGTGGATATATATATATATCTTTCCCCAACATATAGTGCTTGCCAAAAAGAAAAAGTGTAAAAAGGAAAGGTGAAGATCACCATGACTCTTGTATAAAGGTAGAAGTAAAAATATAGGCCCTTCTCAGAGGGAAGCAGAGGTTGTCATGCACTTTTATGATTGGATGCACAAAATCTTAATGCAAAAGAACATCACTTTATATTGCCGCTTCTGATAAAGAACTTTATTACGCAGTCTGTCGCTTTTATTTCTTCCATATCACAAGTTCATATAAAGCTTATTTTCTTCACACTAAAATATCGTACATATTTAGAGAGCATTTTTTATTGCTTGCAGCGATGACAACTTACTTGAAGGATCTTACTCAATCCATAGGTAGATATGGTGGACTCTCATGGCACAACTAGGTTAAGGGATGTTTGGATGCATAAGTAGTATCTCTACTTGGTGCAAAATATTTTGCTAGCATAGGATGAGAAGCAAGCTCAACATGTTGGAGGATCCATGACAATATAACTTCTATTCGGATATAAGGAAACAAAACCCATTATGTTGTCTTCCTTGTTCAACACCAACCTTTTAGCCTGTAATATTTTAATGAGTGCTCACAATCACAAAAGATGTCCAAGATAGTATATTTCTATGTGAAACCTCTCTTTCTCTATTACTTCCTATTAATTGCAACAATGACCAAAACTATCTTTGTCAACTCCCAACAAATTTTATTCATCATACTTCTTATATGTGAAGCCATCACTCTCCATAAGATCATCATATAATCTTTTTACTTTTTTTATTCTTTTTCTTTTCCTCAAGATCATAGCAAGAAAGCAAAGCCCTCAACTCAAAACTATTTATTATATAACTCACAAACTCGATTACATAGATAGAACACAAAGCAAAACTCAAAGACAAATTCATACTAGAACTTTTATTCTACTAGATCAAGATATAACCAAAAGGATCAAACTAAGAAAAATGGTAGAGGTAAAGATGTGATGGTGATACGATAACGGGACACCTCCCCCAAGCTTGGCACAAGCCAAGGGGGTGTCCATACCCTTATACTCAATTTTCCTTCTTCGGGGGTGGTGATGATGGAGTTGATGATGTTGCTGGCTTGTCCTTCGTATTCCAAGGCATAGGTTCACCATCGTAAAAAGATGAACGAGTCGCCGGGATCCTCAAATCTGCAGCCAAACTCATTCTCTTAAATCTGTATTCATACTCATAGTTTTGGTTTTGCAGGTCATAGATCTGGGCTTGGAGATGCTCAATTTTCTCATGAAGCTTGAAGATGGCCTCCCCAATGTTCTTGGCGTCCATCTTGTGGTCACGGGTAAATTCAGTGATCATGGAGTGATTGGCGTCGAGTCCATGTTCCACCATCCCTTGGCACTTGAAGACTTGCTGCTCCATTGCTTCGAGCCTTGTCTCCACGCTTTCGGTCCTCTTTGGCCCTTGAACATCGCGGATGTGCAGCACCCCCTCACGCAACTCAATGGTTTGAGGGTGTTGCAGCACCCCCGCAAGGTAGGGGTTGATGACCTTCTCGAAGAACTTGCCCTTCAGAGCACTTGGGGACGTCATACCGATCGAGATCTATCAGAAAAACAGCTCAAAACAAGAACAGAGGATTTTGTCATGATATGGTGGTCAAAACCTTTGGGAGATTATATAATGAATTTCTACCGACCAAAAGAAGTATTCTGCAAGAAAACGGAGTCCGGAGGGCACACGAGGTGGCCACAAGCCAGGGAGGCGCGCCCAGGGGGTAGGGCTCGCCTCCTCGTGCACTTTCCGGACTACTTTTTATTTTCCTATTTTTTTAATATTCCAAAATGGAATAGAATTGCCATTGGAAAGATTTTGGAGTCGGTTTACTTACCGTATCACATACCTATTCCTTTTCGGGAGTATGGAACATTCTGGTAGGTCTCCCTGATGTACTCCTTCGTGGTATTAATAATATTGGTTTCAACATTTATGGTAGTACCTAAGATATAAAGTTTGATTCTTTGCTTGTTTACCACCTTTGGATTGGTGACTTAGGTGTTGTTGACCATGATGGCACCGGAACGGTAAACTTCCATGATTATGTAAGGCCTGTCCCATTTAGAGAGAAGTTTTCCTGTAGAAAATCTTAAACAAAAGTTGTATAGCAAGACATGGTCACCTACATTCAATTCATGCTTTTGTATCCTTTTGTCATGCCATCTTTTAACTTTTTCCTTAAACAACTTGGCATTTTCATAGGCTTGGGTTCTCCATTCATCAAGTGAGCTAATGTCAAATAACATCTTCTCACTGGAAAGTTTGAAATCATAGTTGAGCTCTTTGATTGCCCAATAAGCTTTATGTTCTAGTTCAAGAGGTAAGTGACATGCTTTTCCATAAACCATTTTATATGGAGACATACCCTTATGGTTTTTATAAGCAGTTCTATAAGCCCATAATGCATCATTTTCTTAGACCAATCCTTTCTAGATTTGTTAATAGTCTTTTGTAAGATCAATTTTATTTCTCTGTTACTTAATTCTACTTGACCGCTATACTGAGGATGGTATGGAGATGCAATGCTATGGCTGACAACATATATAGCAAGCAATTTATGAAAAGCACCATGAATAAAGTGTGAACCACCGTCTGTCATTAAATATCTAGGGACTCCAAACCTCATGAAAATAACTTCTTTAAGCATTTTAATAGAAGTGTTATGATCAGCACTACTAGTTGGAATAGCTTCTACCCACTTAGTAACATAATCAACAACAACTAAAATATGTGTATACCCATTAGAGGATGGAAAAGGTCACATATAATCAAAACTCCAAACATCAAATGGTTCAATAACAAGTGAATAATTCATAGGCATTTCCTGTCGTCTACTAATATTACGAATTTCTTGACATTCATCACAAGATAAGACAAACTTATGGGCATCTTTGAAAAGAGTAGGCCAATAAAAACCTGATTGTAATACCTTGTGTGCGGTTCTATCTCCAGCATGGTGTCCTCCGTAGGCTTCGGAGTGACACTTGCGTAGGATTTGTTCATGTTCATGCTTAGGTACACAACGTCAAATAACACCATCTACTCCTTCTTTATAAAGGTGTGGGTCATCCCAGAAGTAATGTATTAAATCATAGGAAAAAAATTGCTGGTGTGTGAAACTAGGTGGTATAAATTTAGCAACAATATAATCAGCATACCACGGAGTACTACGAGAAGCATTTATGACAGCTAATTGTTCATCAGGAAAGCTATCATCAATAGGTAGTGGGTCATCAAGAATGTTTTCTAACCTGGACAAGTTGTCTGCTATGCGGTTCTCAGCTCCCTTTCTATCAATAATATGCAAATCAAATTCTTGTAGCAGGAGAACCCATCTAATAAGTCTAGGTTTAGCATCTTTATTTTCCATAAGATATTTAATAATAGCATGATCAGTGTGAACAGTTACTTTAGAATCAACAATATAAGATCTGAACTTATCACAAGCAAACACAATTGCTAAAAATTCTTTTCAATAGTAGCATAATTTCTTTCAGAACTGTTTAGAGTTTTACTAGCATAATGAATAACATTCAATTTTTTATCAACTCTTTGTCCTAGAACAGCTCCAACAACATAATCACTAGCATCACGCATAAGGGTAGGTTCCAATCAGGTGGTTGAACAATAGGTGCAGAAATAAGGCTTTCGTAAGTATTTCAAATGCTTCTACACAATCATCATCAAAAACAAATGGAACATCTTTTTGCAACAGATTAGTGAGAGGCCTAGAAATTTTAGGGAAGTCTGTAATAAATCTCCTATAGAAACCAGCATGACCAAGAAAACTTCTTATACCTTTGATATCTTTTGGACACGGCATTTTCTCAATAGCATCAACTTTAGCATTATCCACTTCAATACCTCTTTCGGAGATTTTATGCCCCAAGACAATACCTTCATTAACCATAAAGTGGAACTTCTCCCAATTCAAGACATGATTAGTTTCTTCACATCTCTGCAAAACTCGATCAAGGTTGCTTAAGAAATCATCAAAAGAAGTTCCGTAAATGGAGAAATCATCCATGAAAACCTCAACAACCTTTTCACAAAATTCAGAGAATATAGCAGTCATACATCTTTGAATGGTAGCAGGTGCATTGGATAAACCAAAAGTCATACATAAGCAAAAGTATCAAAAGGGCATGTAAAAGTAGTTTTTTCTTGATCCTCTTGTGACACATGTATTTGAGAAAAACCAGAATAACCATCTAGAAAGCAGTAATGTGTATGTTTGGATAGTCTTTCTAGCATTTGATCAATAAAAGGTACAGGGTAATGATCTTTCCTAGTAGCTTTGTTTAATTTCCTAAAATAAATTGCCATTCTATAACCTATAGAAATTGTTTGTGGGATCAATTCATCCTTATCATTGGGAACAATAGCAATACCTCCCTTCTTAGGGACACAATGAACAGGACTTACCCATCTACTACCAGCAATAGGATAAATTATACCTGCTTCCAGAAGCTTTAATATTTCATTTCTTACCACTTTTTTCATCTTACGATTTAACCATTGGTGATGATCAACAACTGGTATAGCATCAGGTTCCATATTAATTTTGTGCTGGAATTGAGTGGGACTAATGCCCTTAAAATCATCCAGAGTATATCCAATAGCGGCATGGTGCTTCTTCAGCATTTTCAATAATTAATTTTCTTCATGCTCTGAAAGGTTAGCACTAATAATAATAGGATGTATCTTCTTTTCATCAAGATAAGCATATTTCAGAGTATCAGGCAATTGTTTAAGATCAAACGTAGGATCACTCTTGGGTGGTAGAGGATCTCCAAGAGTCTCAAGAGGCAAATTGTGTTTTAAGACAGACATTTGTTTAAATAATATTTCATCTATTTCATTTCTTTCATTCATAAACATATCATTTTCATGGTCTAGCAAATATTGTTCTAAAGGATCAGTAGGAGGCATGGCAATTAAAGAAAGACCGATAATTTCATCCTTACTAGGCAATTCTTTATCATGGGATTGCCTACAAACTATGGAGAAATTACACTAATGAAACACATCCCCAAAACTTACACCAATAGTTTCTTTCTCACAATATATTTTAGCATTAACGGCGTTCAAGAAAGGTCTAGCAAATATAATGGGACAAAAATCATCTTGTGGGGAACCAAGAACAAGAAAATCAGTACTGTATTTGATTTTCCCACACAAGACTTCAACATCTCTAACAACATCTCTAGCAAGCTTAATAGTAACATCAATATCTTCTATCTCAACAGGTCCAATATCATTCATAAGTTCTTGATATAAGGTAAACGGGATAGCACTCACACTAGCACCAGATCACATAAGCCATGGAAATTGGTAGCGGATAATCCGAAATATCCGATATTCGTATTCGAGAAAATGCCTATTCGTATCCGAAACATCCGCATCCAAACCAAAATGGAAATGGAAATTATCCGTATCCTAATTTATTAAACAAATAAAAAATAAAATATGGTAGGAGATTTTGAGACAAATATGGATATGGGAGTGGATATATCCGTATCCGAATAAGATTGTGGGAGGTAATTTTCAAATTTCTAGACTCAATATTCCAATTATCCAACATAAAAGCCAAATAAGTGGTCAAATTTTACTCTTTATATTATTAAACTTATAAATTATTATGCATTACAATAGTATTTATTCATAAACCTATTTATCATTGACTTATTGTATGTCACAAGTTGATTATTTCAGGTCACATAGCTATCGACTGATTTACTTAAGCAATATGTTGATATTATTTGTATCCGTTCCGAATCAAGAAAATATCCGATACGTATCTGTATTCGAATAATATCCGAGCCGCATCCGTATCCGATAACATCTGTATTCGGATTCGTATTCGCTTCGAAAATATGAAAATGGAAGTGGCAAGAGCACTATCCGATCCGCATCCGATCCGTTTCCACCCAACAGGTCTATGTTTATCTTTATCATCGTGTTTGGCAATTCTAGCAGCTTCAACACAGAAATAAATAACATGCCCATCAATATTATCGACCAAGAGATCTTTAACCATAGCAATACTAGGTTCAACTTTAATTTGTTCAGGGGGTGTAGGTGTTCTAGTATAACTCTTACGAACCACAGCTGAAGCTTTAGCATGTTCTTTTATCCTAACAGGAAAAGGTAGTTTCTCAATATAAGCAGAGGAACAATTGGATCAACATTAAGTAATAGTTTCTTATTCAGCTTTAATAGGTTCTACTACTTTTACTTCAATGGGAGGATGATATTTAAACCACTTCTCCTTAGGGAGATCAACATGAGTAGCAAATGATTTACAGAAGAAGCTACTATCTCAGAGTCAAGTCCATATTTAGTGCTAAATTCACGGAAAGCATTGGTATCCATAAAAGATTTAACACAATCAAACTTAAGGTTTATACCTGACTCCTTACCATCATCAAGATCCCAATCTTTAGAGTTGCGTTTAATTCCTTCCAATAAATCCCATTTGAATTCAATACTCTTCTTTATAAAAGAACCAGTACAAGAAGTATCGAGCATGGATTGATCATTACGAGAAAGTCAAGCATGAAAGTTCTGAATAATAATTTCTCTTGAGAGCTCATGATCAGGGCATGAATATAACTTCGACTTAAGCCTCCCCCAAGCTTGAGAGATACTTTCTCCTTCACGAGGCCAAAATTTATATATATAATTCCGATCACGATGGACCAGATGCATATGATAAAACTTCTGATGAAATTCCAATTTCAGTCGGTTGTAGTTCCAAGCTCCAATATCATCACATAGCCTATACCATGTCAATGACTTACCCTTCAAACATAAAGGGAAGACCTTCTTCTTGACATCATCCTTGGGCAAACCTGCAAACTTAAATATGTTGGGGAACGTAGTAATTTCAAAAAAATTCCTACGCACACGCAAGATCATGTGATGCATAGCAACGAGATGGGAGAGTGTTGTCTACGTACCCAACGCAGACCGACTGCGGAAGCGCTGACACGACGTAGAGGAAGTAGTCATACGTCTTCACGATCCAACCGATCAAGCACCGAAACTATGGCACCTCCGAGTTCGAGCACACGTTCAGCTCGATGACGATCCCCGGACTCCGATCCAGCAAAGTGTCGGGGAAGAGTTCCGTCAGCACGACGGCGTGGTGACGATCTTGATGAACTACAGCAGCAGGGCTTCGCCTAAACTCCGCTACAGTATTATCGAGGAATATGGTGGCAGGGGGCACCGCACACGGCTAAGGAATAGATCACGTGGATCAACTTGTGTGTTTCTGGGGTGCCTCTGCCTCAGTATATAAAGGAGCCAAGGGGGAGGGGGGCGCCGGCCTAGGAGGAGGGCACAGGAGGAGTCCTACTCCTTCCGGGAGTAGGACTCCCCCCCCCCAATCCTATTCCAACTAGGATTCCCCGAGGGGGAAAGAGGGAGAGGGGGGCCGGCCACCTTCTCCTAGTCCTAATAGGACTAGGGGAGGGGGGAGGTGCGCAGCCACCTTGGGCTGCCCCTTTCTCCTTTCCACTAAAGCCCATTAAGGCCCATATGGATCCCGGGGGGGTTCCGGTAACCTCCCGGTACTCCGGTAAAATCCCGATTTCACCCGGAACACTTCTGATATCCAAACATAGGCTTCCAATATATCAATCTTTACGTATCGACCATTCCGAGACTCCTCGTCATGTCCATAATCACATCCGGGACTCCGAACAACCTTCGGTACATCAAAATGCATAAACTCATAATATAACTGTCATCGTAACCTTAAGCGTGCGGACCCTACGGGTTCGAGAACAATGTAGACATGACCGAGACACATCTCCGGTCAATAACGAATAGTGGGACCTGGATGCCCATATTGGCTCCTACATATTCTACGAAGATCTTTATCGGTCAGACCGCATAACAACATACGTTGTTCCCTTTGTCATCGGTATGTTACTTGCCCGAGATTCGATCATCGGTATCCAATACCTAGTTCAATCTCGTTACTGGCAAGTCTCTTTACTCGTTCCGTAATACATCATCTCACAACTAACATCTTAGTTACAATGCTTGCAAGGCTTATGTGATGTGTATTACCGAGAGGGCCCAGAGATACCTCTCCGACAATCGGAGTGACAAAACCTAATCTCGAAATACGCCAACCCAACATGTACCATTGGAGACACTTGTAGTACTCCTTTATAATCACCCAGTTACGTTGTGACGTTTGGTAGTACCCAAAGTGTTCCTCCGGTAAACGGGAGTTGCATAATCTCATAGTTATAGGAACATGTATAAGTCATGAAGAAAGCAATAGCAACATACTAAACGATCGGGTGCTAAGCTAATGGAATGGGTCATGTCAATCAGATCATTCAACTAATGATGTGACCTTGTTAATCAAATAACAACTCATTGTTCATGGTTAGGAAACATAACCATCTTTGATTAACGAGCTAGTCAAGTAGAAGCATACTAGTGACACTTTGTTTGTCTATGTATTCACACATGTATTATGTTTCCGGTTAATACAATTCTAGCATGAATAATAAACATTGATCATGATTATAAGGAAATAAATAATAACTTTATTATTGCCTCTAGGGCATATTTCCTTCAGTCTCCCACTTGCACTAGAGTCAATAATCTAGATTACACTGTAATGATTCTAACACCCATGGAGCCTTGGTGCTGATCATGTTTTGCTCGTGGAAGAGGCTTAGTCAACGGGTCTGCAACATTCAGATCCGCATGTATCTTGCAAATCTCTATGTCTCCCACCTGGACTAGATCCCGGATGGAGTTGAAGCGTCTCTTGATGTGTTTGGTTCTTTTGTGAAATCTGGATTCCTTTGCCAAGGCAATTGCACCAGTACTGTCACAAAAGATTTTCATTGGACCTGATGCACTAGGTATGACGCCTAGATCGGATATGAACTCCTTCATCCAGACTCTTTCATTTGCTGCTTCCGAAGCAGCTATGTACTCCGCTTCACATGTAGATCCTGCTACGACGCTTTGTTTAGAACTGCACCAACTGACAGCTCCACCGTTTAATGTAAACACGTATCCGGTTTGCGATTTAGAATCGTCCGGATCAGTGTCAAAGCTTGCATCAACGTAACCTTTTACGGTGAGCTCTTTGTCACCTCCATATACGAGAAACATATCCCTAGTCCTTTTCAGGTATTTCAGGATGTTCTTGACCGCTGTCCAGTGATCCACTCCTGGATTACTTTGGTACCTCCCTGCTAAACTTATAGCAAGGCACACATCAGGTCTGGTACACAGCATTGCATACATGATAGAGCCTATGGCTGAAGCATAGGGAACATCTTTCATTTTCTCTCTATCTTCTGTAGTGGTCGGGCATTGAGTCTTACTCAACTTCACACCTTGTAACACAGGCAAGAACCCTTTCTTTGCTTGATCCATTTTGAACTTCTTCAAAACTTTGTCAAGGTATGTGCTTTGTGAAAGTCCAATTAAGCGTCTTGATCTATCTCTATAGATCTTAATGCCTAATATGTAAGCAACTTCACCGAGGTCTTTCATTGAAAAACTCTTATTCAAGTATCCCTTTATGCTATCCAGAAATTCTATATCATTTCCAATTAGTAATATGTCATCCACATATAATATCAGAAATGCTACAGAGCTCCCACTCACTTTCTTGTAAATACAAGCTTCTCCGAAAGTCTGTATAAAACCAAATGCTTTGATCACACTATCAAAGCGTTTATTCCAACTCCGAGAGGCTTGCACCAGTCCATAAATGGATCGCTGGAGCTTGCACACTTTGTTAGCTCCCTTTGGATCGACAAAACCTTCCGGTTGCATCATATACAACTCTTCTTCCAGAAATCCATTCAGGAATGCAGTTTTGACATCCATCTACCAAATTTCATAATCATAAAATGCGGCAATCGCTAACATGATTCGGACAGACTTAAGCATCGCTACAGGTGAGAAAGTCTCATCGTAGTCAACCCCTTGAACTTGTCGAAAACCTTTTGCGACAAGTCGAGCTTTGTAGACAGTAACATTACCATCAGCGTCAGTCTTCTTCTTGAAGATCCATTTATTGTCAATTGCTTGCCGATCATTGGGCAAGTCAACCAAAGTCCATACTTTGTTCTCATACATGGATCCCATCTCAGATTTCATGGCTTCAAGCCACTTTGCGGAATCTGGGCTCACCATCGCTTCTTCATAGTTCGTAGGTTCATCATGATCTAGTAGCATGACTTCCAGAACAGGATTACCGTACCACTCTGGTGCGGATCTTACTCTGGTTGACCTACGAGGTTCAGTAGTATCTTGATCTGAAGTTTCATGATCATTATCATTAGCTTCCTCACTAACTGGTGTAGGTGTCACTGAAACAGTTTTCTGTGATGTACTACTTTCCAGTAAGGGAGCAGGTACAGTTACCTCGTCAAGTTCTACTTTCCTCCCACTCACTTCTTTCGAGAGAAACTCCTTCTCTAGAAAGGATCCATTCTTAGCAACGAATGTCTTGCCTTCGGATCTGTGATAGAAGGTGTACCCAACAGTCTCCTTTGGGTATCCTATGAAGACACATTTCTCCGATTTGGGTTCGAGCTTATCAGGTTGAAGCTTTTTCACATAAGCATCGCAGCCCCAAACTTTAAAAAACGACAACTTTGGTTTCTTGCCAAACCACAGTTCATAAGGCGTCGTCTCAACGGATTTTGATGGTGCCCTATTTAACGTGAATGCGGCCGTCTCTAAAGCATAACCCCAAAATGATAGCGGTAAATCTGTAAGACACATCATAGATCGCACCATATCTAGTAAAGTACGATTATGACGTTCGGACACACCATTACGCTGTGGTGTTCCGGGTGGCGTGAGTTGCGAAACTATTCCACAGTTTTTCAAATGTACACCAAACTCGTAACTCAAATATTCTCCTCCACGATCAGATCGTAGAAACTTTATTTTCTTGTTACGATGATTTTCAACTTCACTCTGAAATTCTTTGAACTTTTCAAATGTTTCAGATTTATGTTTCATTAAGTAGATATACCCATATCTGCTTAAATCATCTGTGAAGGTGAAAAAATAACGATATCCGCCACGAGCCTCAATATTCATCGGACCACATACATCGGTATGTATGATTTCCAACAAATCTGTTGCTCTCTCCATAGTACCGGAGAATGGTGTTTTAGTCATCTTGCCCATGAGGCACGGTTCGCAAGTACCAAGTGATTCATAATCAAGTGGTTCCAAAAGTCCATCAGTATGGAGTTTCTTCATGCGCTTTACACCGATATGACCTAAACGACAGTGCCACAAATAAGTTGTACTTTCATTATCAACTCTGCATCTTTTGGCTTCAACATTATGAATATGTGTATTACTACTATCGAGATTCAATAAGAATAGACCACTCTTCAAGGGTGCATGACCATAAAAGATATTACTCATATAAATAGAACAACCATTATTCTCTGATTTAAATGAATAACCGTCTCGCATTAAACAAGATCCAGATATAATGTTCATGCTCAACGCTGGCACCAAATAACAATTATTTAGGTCTAATATTAATCCCGAAGGTAGATGTAGAGGTAGCGTGCCGACCGCGATCACATTGACTTTGGAACCGTTTCCCACGCGCATCGTCACCTCGTCCTTTGCCAGTGCCCGCTTATTCCGTAGTCCCTGTTTCGAGTTGCAAATATTAGCAACAGAACCAGTATCAAATACCCAGGTGCTACTGCGAGCTCTAGTAAGGTGCACATCAATAACATGTATATCACATATACCTTTGTTCACCTTGCCATCCTTCTTATCCGCCAAATACTTGGGGCAGTTCCGCTTCCAGTGACCAGTATGCTTGCAGTAGAAGCACTCAGTTTCAGGCTTAGGTCCAGACTTGGGTTTCTTCTCTTGAGCAGCAACTTGCTTGCCGTTCCTTTTGAAGTTCCCCTTATTCTTCCCTTTGCCCTTTTTTTGAAACTAGTGGTCTTGTTAACCATCAACACTTGATGCTCCTTCTTGATTTCTACCTCCGCAGCTTTCAGCATTGCGAAGAGCTCGGGAATAGTCTTGTTCATCCCTTGCATATTATAGTTCATCACGAAGCTTTTGTAGCTTGGTGGCAGTGATTGGAGAATTCTGTCAATGACGCAATCATCCGGAAGATTAACTCCCAATTGAATCAAGTGATTATTATACCCAGACATTTTGAGTATATGCTCACTGACAGAACTGTTCTCCTCCATCTTGCAGCTATAGAACTTATTGGAGACTTCATATCTCTCAATCCGGGCATTTGCTTGAAATATTAACTTCAACTCCTGGAACATCTCATATGCTCCATGACGTTCAAAACGTCGTTGAAGTCCCGATTCTAAGCCGTAAAGCATGGCACACTGAACTATCGAGTAGTCATCAGCTTTGCTCTGCCAGACGTTCATAACATCTGGTGTTGCTCCAGCAGCAGGCCTGGCACCCAGCGGTGCTTCCAGGACGTAATTCTTCTGAGCAGCAATGAGGATAATCCTCAAGTTACGGACCCAGTCCGTATAATTGCTACCATCATCTTTCAACTTTGCTTTCTCAAGGAACGCATTAAAATTCAACGGAACAACAGCACGAGCCATCTATCTACAATCAACATAAACAAGCAAGATACTATCAGGTACTAAGTTCATGATAAGTTTAAGTTCAATTAATCAAATTACTTAAGAACTCCCACTTAGATAGACATCCCTCTAATCTTCTAAGTGATTACGTGATCCAAATCAACTAAACCATAACCGATCATCACGTGAGATGGAGTAGTTTTCAATGGTGAACATCGTTATGTTGATCATATCTACTATATGATTCATGCTCGACCTTTCGGTCTCTGTGTTCCGAGGCCATATCTGCATATGCTAGGCTCGTCAAGTTTAACCTGAGTATTCTGCGTGTGCAAAACTGGCTTGCACCCGTTGTAGATGGACGAAGAGCTTATCACACCCGATCATCATGTGGTGTCTGGGCACGACGAACTTTGGCAACGGTGCATACTCAGGGAGAACACTTCTTGATAATTTAGTGAGAGATCATCTTATAATGCTACCGTCAATCAAAGCAAGATAAGATGCATAAAAAGATAAACATCACATGCAATCAATATAAGTGATATGATATGGCCATCATCATCTTGTGCTTGTGATCTCCATCTTCGAAGCACCGTCATGATCACCATCGTCACCGGCATGACACCTTGATCTCCATCGTAGCATCGTTGTCGTCTCGCCAATCTTATGCTTCCACGACTATCACTACCGTTTAGTAATAAAGTAAAGCATTACATCGCGATTGCATTGCATACAATAAAGCGACAACCATATGGCTCCTGCCAGTTGCCGATAACTCGGTTACAAAACATGATCATCTCATACAATAAAATCATGCCTTGACCATATCACATCACAACATGCCCTGCAAAAACAAGTTAGACGTCCTCTACTTTGTTGTTGCAAGTTTTACGTGGCTGCTACGGGCTTTAAGCAAGAACCAATCTCACCTACGCATCAAAACCACAACGATAGTTTGTCAAATAGACTCCGTTTTAACCTTCGCAAGGACCGGGCGTAGCCATACTTGGTTCAACTAAAGTTGGAGAGACAGTCGCCCGCAAGCCATCCATGTGCAAAGCACGTCGAGGGAACCGGTCTCACGTAAGCGTACGCGTAAGGTTGGTCCGGGTCGTCTCGTCCAACAATACCGCCGAACCAAAGTATGACATGCTGGTAGCAGTATGACTTGTATCGTCCACAACTCACTTGTGTTCTACTCGTGCATATAACATCAACATAAATAACCTAGGCTCGGATGCCACTGTTGGGGAACGTAGTAATTTCAAAAAAATTCCTACACACACGCAAGATCATGTGATGCATAGCAACGAGATGGGAGAGTGTTGTCTACGTACCCAACGCAGACCGACTGCGGAAGCGCTGACACGATGTAGAGGAAGTAGTCGTACGTCTTCACGATCCAACCGATCAAGCACCGAAACTACGGCACCTCCGAGTTCGAGCACACGTTCAGCTCGATGACGATCCCCGGACTCCGATCCAGCAAAGTGTCGGGGAAGAGTTCCGTCAGCACGACGGCGTGGTGACGATCTTGATGAACTACAGCAGCAGGGCTTCGCCTAAACTCCGCTACAGTATTATCGAGGAATATGGTGGCAGGGGGCACCGCACACGGCTAAGGAATAGATCATGTGGATCAACTTGTGTGTTTCTGGGGTGCCTCTGCCTCAGTATATAAAGGAGCCAAGGGGGAGGGGGCGCCGGCCTAGGAGGAGGGCGCAGGAGGAGTCCTACTCCTTCCGGGAGTAGGACTCCCCCCCCCCTAATCCTATTCCAACTAGGATTCCCCGAGGGGGAAAGAGGGAGAGGGGGGCCGGCCACCTTCTCCTAGTCCTAATAGGACTAGGGGAGGGGGGAGGTGCGCAGCCACCTTGGGCTGCCCCTTTCTCCTTTCCACTAAAGCCCATTAAGGCCCATATGGCTCCCGGGGGGTTCCGATAACCTCCCGGTACTCCGGTAAAATCCCGATTTCACCCGGAACACTTCCGATATCCAAACATAGGCTTCCAATATATCAATCTTTATGTCTCGACCATTCCGAGACTCCTCGTCATGTCCATGATCACATCCGGGACTCTGAACAACCTTCGGTACATCAAAATGCATAAACTCATAATATAACTGTCATCGTAACCTTAAGCGTGCGGACCCTACGGGTTCGAGAACAATGTAGACATGACTGAGACATGTCTCCGGTCAATAACCAATAGCGGGACCTGGATGCCCATATTGGCTCCTACATATTCTACGAAGATCTTTATCGGTCAGACCGCATAACAACATACGTTGTTCCCTTTGTCATCGGTATGTTACTTGCCCGAGATTCGATCGTCGGTATCCAATACCTAGTTCAATCTCGTTACTGGCAAGTCTCTTTACTCATTCCGTAATACATCATCTCACAACTAACATCTTAGTTACAATGCTTGCAAGGCTTATGTGATGTGTATTACCGAGAGGGCCCAGAGATACCTCTCCGACAATCGGAGTGACAAAACCTAATCTCGAAATACGCCAACCCAACATTACCATTGGAGACACCTGTAGTACTCCTTTATAATCACCCAGTTACGTTGTGACGTTTGGTAGTACCCAAAGTGTTCCTCCGGTAAACGGGAGTTGCATAATCTCATAGTTATAGGAACATGTATAAGTCATGAAGAAAGCAATAGCAACATACTAAACGATCGGGTGCTAAGCTAATGGAATGGGTCATGTCAATCAGATCATTCAACTAATGATGTGACCTCGTTAATCAAATAACAACTCATTGTTCATGGTTAGGAAACATAACCATCTTTGATTAACGAGCTAGTCAAGTAGAAGCATACTAGTGACACTTTGTTTGTCTATGTATTCACACATGTATTATGTTTCCGGTTAATACAATTCTAGCATGAATAATAAACATTTATCATGATTATAAGGAAATAAATAATAACTTTATTATTGCCTCTAGGGCATATTTCCTTCAAATAATCCACAAACTTCATCCACACAGATTAGATGCATATCAGGATGTAGTGTTCCATCTCCTGCATAAGGATTAGCTAGCAGTTTCTCTATCATATCATACCCGAAGGAAATTCATAATAAATATTTTCAGTAGGTGCAGTAGGTTGAGGAGCAACTCTTTGCTCTTCCAGTCAAGGTGAAGATACCCCAAACAAAGCCCTCAAAGGATGATTCTCCGTAGTAACAAGTGACGGTAAATTTCAGCACGTAATATAAATTTTTCCTTACCAAATTCCACTCACCAAAGGCGCTTCACTCCCTGGCAACGGCGCCAGAAAAGAGTCTTGATGACCCACAAGTATAGGGGGTATATCGTAGTCCTTTCGATAAGTAACCCAGCGGGGAGCAGAAGGAAATGACAAGCGGTTTTCAGCAAGGTATTCTCTGCAAGTACTGAAATTATCGGTAACAGATAGTCTTCTGATAAGATAATTTGCAACAGGTAACAAGTAATAAGTGTAACAAAGGTGTAGAAAGGTGGCCTAATCCTTTTTGTAGCAAAGGATAAGCCTGGACGAACTCTTATAGAAAGCAAAGTGCTCCCGAGGACACATGGGAATTATTGTCAAGTTAGCCTGCATCATGCTCATATGATTCGCGTTCGTTACATTGATAATTTGATATGTGGGTGGACCGGTGCTTGGGTGCTGCCCTTACTTGGACAAGCCTCCCACGTATGATTAAGCCCTCTCTCAAGCATCCACAACTACGAGAGAAGAATTAAGATAAATCTAACCATAGCATGAAACATGTGGATCCAAATCAGCCCCTTACGAAGCAACGCATAAACTAGGGTTTAAGCTTCTATCACTCTAGCAACCCATCATCTACTTATTACTTCCCAATGCCTTCCCCTAGGACCAAATCATGGCGAAGTGTCATGTAGTCGATGTTTTCATGACACCACTAGAGGAAAGCCAACATAAATCTCATCGAAATATCGAATGAATACCAAATTCACATGATTACTTATAACAGGACTTCTCCCGTGTCCTCAGGAACAAAAGTAACTGCTCACAAAGCATATTCATGTTCATAATCAGAGGGTTGTTGTATATCATTAAGGATATGAACATATGATCTTCCACCAAATAAACCAACTAGCATCAACTACAAGGAGTAATCAAGACTACTAGCAACCCACATGTACCAATATGAAGTTTTGACACAAAGATCGGATACAAGAGATGAACTAGGGTTTGAGAGGAGATGGTGCTGGTGAAGATGTTGATGGAGATTGACCCCTCTCGATGTTAGGATCGTTGGTGACGATGACGAGTATCGATTTCCCCCTCCCAGTGGGAAGTTTCCCCGGCAGAACAGCTCCGCCGGAGCCCTAGATTGCTTCTACCCAAGTTCCGCCTCGAGACGGCGGCGCTTCATCCCAAAAGCTTCCTTATGATTTTTTCTAGGTAAAAACCCTTCATATAGCAGAAGATGGACACCGGGGACCTGCCAAGGGGCCCACAAGCCCTAGGGCGCGTCCCCCAGGCTTGTGGCCACCTGGTGGGTCCCCTCTAGTATTTTCTATGCCCAATATTTTTTATGTATTCCAAAATAATTCTCCGTAAATTTTCAGGACTTTTGGAGTTGTGCAGAATAGGTCTCTCATATTTGCTGCTTTCTGATACATAATTCTAGCTGCCCGCATTCTCCCTCTTCATGTAAACCTTGTAAAATAAGAGAGAGAAAAGGCATAAGTATTGCACCATAATGTGTAATAACAGCCCATAATGCAATAAATATCAACATAAAAGCATGATGCAAAATGGATGTATCATCGCCTTTTCCCCTCCCTCCCTGTAGCTTATCTCGTCTGCTTCTCCCACAATCACGAATGGCACCGGTCCGTCGTCGTCGCTCGGCCACTCTGCCGTCATCAGAAGACAGCTCCAGCTGGGAGGCTACACCGCGGCAGCGATGCGGTCCCCGGTGTAGTGTAGTGCAGGTGGCGTCCCGTTGGGTGTCCGCGCAACACCCAACACATGCTCCGCCACCGCTGCCCGTCGGCAGCTGTTCCGGGCCGCCGTTGCCGCCACCCCACCGTCTGCCGCCGTGGCCGCCACACCACCATCGAAAGCCAGGGCCATCGCCCGCTCCGCCACCGCGGCCCGATGGCGGGGGGTGGTCGTCATGGCCACCACCCCACTGTTGGCCACCGTGGCCATCACCCGCTCTGCCACCACGGCCCGAAGGAGGGAGGTGGAGGTCGTGGCCGCCACCCCACCATCGATCGTCGGGGTCATCACCTACACCACCGCACAATCATGCATAAAAGAGTTCAGCAAAGACTCAAATAATATTCATGGATAGATCTGATCATAAACTCACAATTCATTGGATCCCAAGTAACACACCGCAAAAAGGATTTACTTCAAATAGATCTACAAGAACATCGAGGAGAACATTGAATTGAAGATCAAAAAGAGATAAGAAGCCATCTAGCTACTAGGTATGGACCCATAGGACTGTGGTAAACTACATGCGCATCATCGAAGGGGCAACAAGGATGATGAAGAACCCCTCCGTGATCGTTGCCCCCTCTGGCAGAGTGTCAAAAAAGGACTCTAGATTGGATCTCGTGGTTCTGGAACTTACGGCGGTTGGAAAAGTGTTTCGTGGACTCCCCTAGGGTTTTTGGGGTTTTAGAGTATTTATAAAGGCGGAGGCAGGTCAAGAAGGTTCCTGTGGGCTCCACTACCCACCAGGGTGTGCCCTGGTGCCTAGTGGGCCCCATAGGCCTCCTCTCGTGTGCTCCTTTGGCTCCCAGGGTGTCTTCTGGCCAGAAAAAATCTCCAAAAAGTTTCATGGCATTTGGACTTTGTTTGCTATTGATATTCTCCAAAGTAAAAAAACAAGCAAAAAATAGCAGCTGGCACTAGGCACTATGTTAATAGGTTAGTCTTAAAAAATGATATAAAGTTGCTAGTAAATGTATATAAAACATCCAAGATTGATACTTTAATAGCATGGAACAATCAAAAATTATAGATACGTTGGAGACGTATCAGTGCCCTAGTGGGTGGTGGGCCCTATAGGGACCCCCTCATTTACCCCTTGAGCCCACTTCGTCTCTTACCTCCAAAAAAATCCTGGTAGTTCTCTATCTCGTGTTCTTGCTCCCAAAGCTGAGATTTTCGATCCCTTTGCTCTGAGCTCCATTTCCAAAACTATTTTGGGAGATTGCTACTTGGTATGTGGCTCCTCCATTGCTCCAATTAGTTTTTGATTTAGTGCATTATATTTTGCATAATTAGCTACTCTTGGTGCTACTGAAAATGAGCTTGCATGTTGAATTCTTTGAGTTCCAAGTAGTTTGAATGCTTGATATAGCATCTAGGCATCCATATGAGTAGTTGCTATCAATCTTGTGAAGTTTTGTTTACATCATTTTGTGGACCAAAAATTTCAAAAATTTGTCCGTAGAGAAAATGAATATTCTTTTGGAGGAGTTCCTTCAAGTGGAATGCCAAGGGAGTCCTTGGTGAATCCTCAGACAATGACATCAACACCCCGCGTAGAACGGAGGTCCGGCCACACGAATGGTCGCATGTTGCCTCCATCAATGAAGCGGGAATCTACCAAGAGTTCGCGCAATTCATTGCAAATGTTGGACTTAGTGACTTCCTCACAGATGAGTTTGACCAAAACCACATCCTCACCAATTCTTTTGTGCAAAACTTTAATTTCTCGAATAGGCTCGAACCCCCTGAGGTGCGCTTTGATTTATATGTTGAGCATCACCATATACCTCTTACTGAATTTTGTGAGATATGCATGATTCCTTCTAATGGGGAAATTAGAGAGCCTCGACTAGAGGAGTTTGAGGGCTTCCTCCACACGTTAACTGTGGGTGAGGAAAGGGGCGTGTCGCACGCCTGAGCCACTAGCTTGCAGTTCCCTGTTGTGCACTACTTTGCTTTATTCATAGGGAAATGCTTGATGAGTAGAGAGAAAGGTGGTTCACTATGTGCTCTCGACCTCGACATTTTACTCGTGCACTTCATAATGATAACACATATAGCACTAGCGCTATCATTGCACGCCGCCTACACACCAACAGGATGAAGAGCAAAATTCACGATGGCATTTATGCTACTTGTCTAGAGAGACATTTTAATGTTCAGATATGCCCCCATGATTACTTCTTGCCTATCTATATCACCAGTCGATGGAGGACCACCAATTTATTGATGCTCCTATGCCTCCTCAACACATTCGTTATAGCTTGGTTTTTAGTGATGAAACTCATGATATTATTCCATTGTCTACACCTGCTTTGTTTGATTCTCATGCCAGGAACGGATACACCATCCAACCAGAGGACATCGTCGCCTACCGGAATGCACTGGCAGCGGCAGAGGAGGAGCCCCAGGAGTGGGGCGCTCAGGTACCGCCGCCTTAGCACTTTCACATGGGACAGAATGGCTACTATGGATGGTGATTACCAAGCTAGGCGAAAGCCTAAGATTGGGGAAGTACGTATTTTTCACTGACATTGCATTCATGTTCACACATTTCATTCCAGTTGTCGGTGTACATCCTTTTTCATATATAATCCATGGTAGTTGTATGTTCTCGCTCTCTTCTTATGTGGTTGAAAAACTTTGAGAAAATCCAAAAATAGTTCTCACTTCTTTTTGGTTTTTCTTTCAAGTTTAAATTGGCTGTAGTATTAAAAGAAAACCCAAAAAAATTCCCGTTCTTCTTTTGCTTGTTGGGAGCTTTCTCGTGTAAATATTTTTTCTCGTTTTTGTTTTTCCTTTTTGTTATTTTGCTTTCTTCAATAAAAAAATCAAAAACTCCAAAAATATCTCAATGTGTTTCTCTGAAATTATTTTCTTTCGCTAAGTCATTGCGATGAGAAGACCACGATAAAAATGTTGAGTGGCTCTCATATGCATCATTGTTAATCTGACAAATAGCCCATTTTACCTTGTCTTCTCCTTTGCATAAAATGTTTGCAGATTCCAACTTAGTCCATGGCACTCTTGCACTATTATTATTTTCATATTATTCGGTCGTGCAAGTGAAAGGTAATAATGACGATATTTGATCAAGTGACTGTGGCAGGGAAAAGCGGGTATGAACTCAACTTGTTTTTTTTTGCAAATATGTTTTACTCAGTATCCATGATTTAGCATATTATGATTAAACATGTTTATGATGACAATTAGAGATTATAGTTTCCCATGCCATGCTTAAGTAGCTAGGAGTGGATAATGATTTATCTTGGATGTCAACATGCATTAAAATGATTGTGATGTAGTATGATGATATGGTATCCTCCTCTGAATGTTTCAGGTGGCTTGACTTGGCACATGTTCACGCATGTAGTTCATTCAAAACCAACATAACCTCCATGATATTTATGTTCATGGTGTTTATATCCTACTCATGCTAGTATTCAATGTTAAGTATTCATAATGCATGATTATAACCGTTTTCGCTCTCTAGTTGGTCGCTTCTCAACCTATTTGCTAGCCTTCGCCTGTACTAAGCGGGAATAATACTTGTGCATCAATATCCTTAAACCGAAGTTAGTCCAGATGAGGACACTATATCTGCCTATAGTATTACTCTGTCGTTCCAAGTAAATTTGCATGTGCCACCTCTAAATATTCAAATGAACATCTGTTTTGTGTGCCCATACCGCTCATGGAGTGACAGAAGGCAGTCAGTATCTTCCACGGTAAGCGGGTTATTCTCATGATGAGTGTGTATTCGCTCATCCTCGCACGAGAGGGGTCGGTAACCGGGATGACCAGTCCCATAATCAAAATTGCAATAATAATAAAACAAACTCCCCGGACGGTTGTTGGTATGGAGAGCACCCGAGGATTCTCCTAGCCATGGCCTGTGTTTGTTGGTGGAGGGGGGTACACTTTACTTTTACCGCTTGGGAACCACCGCTAATTTGTTTAGCATGGAAGATATTGAAAACTATCGGTCGTAACGTTGACAGGAAAGTTATACCTCCCAAAATTATATTTATCTCTGATTCAAGCCTCGAGCTCTGGCACCTCTACAAATTGTTGTTTCCCTCTACGAAGGGCCTATCCATTTACTTTTATGTCATTTTACTTTTATTGTTGCGTCATCGCCTTCTCAAACAAGCACCAGTCCTGAGACCACTATTGTCATTCTCATGCATTGTGTATAGTTAATGTTGTGTGCATCATGACTGGATCTCTTCTACCATGAATTACAATGTTTAGTCGCTGCTTGAACTTTGGGGTGCTCTGCATTTATGTTTTGCGGTCTCAGAAAGGGCTAGCGAGATACCATTATTGTCATATTATATCATGATCATTTTGACAAAGTATTGGCATTTGAGATGTTTTATTATTGCTCGCTAGTTGATTATGCCATTGATATGAGTGAATATAATTTCTAAGAGTTATCATTTGCATGGTTAGTTATAATCTTTCCTGAAAACCTGGGTATTATTTAAGCATATATATAAACACAAGAACAAAAGAATTCGTTAAAGTTTTTCTTTATCACTTTTAGTTTGTCAACTGAATTGCTTGAGGACAAGCAATGAGTTAAGCTTGGGGGAGTTGATACGTCACTGTCGTATCTACTTTTCTGAACACTTTTGCTCTTGTTTTGGACTCTAATTTGCATGATTTGAATGAAACTAACCCGGACTGACGATATTTTCAGCAGAACTAAAACTAACCCGGACTAACGCTCTTTTCAGCAGAACTACCATCGTATTGTTTTTGTGCAGAAATAAAAGTTCTCGAAATTGGACAAAACTTTTTGGAGATTTTTTATGGAATATATAAAAAATATTGGAGCCAAGACCCACTGGAGGGGGGCCACCCTGTGCCCACAAGGCGCCAGAGCATGCTTGCCCCCCCCCCCCCCGGTGCGCCCTGGTGGGTGGTGGGGCGCACGTGGCTCCGCTGACCCTAATCTGGATACTAGAAATTTCTATTTCCCGAGAAAAAAATAGGAGAGGAAGTTTCATCGTGTTTTACGATACACAGCCGCTGCCACCTCCTGGTCTTCATTGGGAGGCCAGATCTGGAGTCTGTTCAAGGCTCTGAAGAGGGGGATATTCCATCTTCGTCATCACCAACCATCCTTCATCACTAATTTCATGATGCTCACCGTCGGGAGTGAGTAATTCCATCATAGGATTTCTGGACGGCGATGGGTTGGATGAGATTCATCATGTAATCGAGTTAGTTTTGTTAGGGCTTGATCCCTAGTATCCACTATGTTCTGAGATTGGTGTTTCTATGACTTTGTTATGCTTAATGCTTGTCACTAGGGCCCAAGTGCCATGATTTCAAATCTGAACCGTTTATATTTTCACCAATATATTTGTGTTCTTGATCCTATCTTGCAAGTTATACGCACCTATTACGTGTTATGATCCGCATACCCCAAGGTAACAATAAATGGGATTCTTTCTGGTGATTACTGTAATTTGAGGAGTTCATGTATTCACTATGTGTTAATGCTTTGTTTCGGTTCTCTATTAAAAGGAGGCCTTAATATCCCTTAGTTTCCTTATGGACCCCGCTCCCATAGGAGGGTAGGACAAAAGATGCCATGCAAGTTCTTTTCCATAAGCACGTATGACTATTTATGGAATACATGCCTACATTATATTTATGAATTGGAGCTAGTTCTGTGTCGCCCTAGGTTATGACTGTTATATGATGAATATTATCCAACCTTATCATCGATCCAATGCCTACGAGCTTTTCACATATTGATCTTTGTTAAGTTACTATTGTTGCTATTGCTGGCACAATTGCTACAAAACTATTTCTGCTATCGTAACTGTTACTGCTACTATTACTGCTATCACTATCAAATTACCATACTACTGTGCTACTGGTCACTCTGCTGCAGATATTTAGTCTCCATGTGTGGTTGAATCGACAACTCAACTTCTAATGCTTGCAAATATTTGTTGCCTCCTCTTGTGTTGAATCAATAAATTTGGGTTGAATACTCTACCCTCGAAAACTGTTATGATCTCCTATACTTGTGGGTTATCAGTTGGCGAGGCCAACAGTACAACCGGTGGTGTGTGCAGTGGTGTGATATCCTACTCAGTGCTCACCATATTTTTCATTATGTTGTATCAGATGTAGCTAGGTTCGCTCACTTGATGTTTTAAATGCAAACTTATGGGGTAAATTCTTATTGTCTTCCCAAGCAGTTCCACCCGAAGGGAACACTTCTCTATGGCCATAAGGTTCTCATTCAAATGCCACACAAGGATAAACGGAGAACTACCGGCAGAGGTTTATCCTATAGGATCCCTAGCAAAAGAACACGTCCCATAAATTCATAAATAAAAATACCAAGTGAAGCACGAAACTACTTCATTTCAACAACATAATTTCATATGGTTTTCCCTTTCAGGAGGCCCCAAAGGGATTTCACAAACTTAAAAGGATACCTTGTTCTTCTTGGCGATTACAACACCTTCGATATGGTGGCTATTCTACAAGTGGTGGTGGTACTACTACTACTAAGGTGAGAGTGCTCTGCAGGCTGCTCCAGCTCAAATACATAGAATTGGCATGCTAATTTATAGATTACATGTCCTCATGGCTAATCAATTGTACATGATCTAAATCAAGTTTATTCTTTGAGTCATATGGTTCTTTTTCATCAACAATTAGTTCAATGGGTCAACTCAAAATTGTTGATATTTCAGTTGTTTCATCAAATGGCACATTCATACTAGTAAAACGATTCTCAAAATAGGTGGTGTGCTCAAATCAACAGGTAACTCAACACATGATGTATTCAAGTCAACTAGGCATGCATCATTCTCATGTGAAGTTATGTCATCAATACCTTTACTATTACCTTGTCGCAACGATGTAGCTGATGTTGGTATGAACGATAGCAATGTACCATACACTTGAGATGATGTCTCGTGCACAATCTAAGGTGTGACTGCTCTAGTAGGCGCAACGGTGGAGGAAACAATTGGTGGTGGTGAGAATGAACTTGAATAGTACTTGTTGTAGTCACCCAATGGATCCTCCTATATCTGCCTCTCTAAGGTACAAGTGTGAACATACATAGCAGTAATGTAACGAGGAATATACTGAAATCTTGCGCGAATTTCATGGTTCAAACCACCAAAAAATCTATTCTTTGTATCATCCTCGGATTCTTCTATGCTACAATGATGCATATAATATTTGAAGTCTTGTGTAACGCCCGGGTAGTTAAGCCACAGTAACCACACATGAATGGTGCCTTGTCATCGTGATTAATTTTGTAAACCTCATCTTAATCCAAACCGAACTCGATTTCAAATTCAAATGCAAGTCAAATTATTAAATTTTCAAATAATAAAACAAAAATGTTCGCTGGATTGAAAATATTCACTAACTAAATTTCATGAGTGGTTCAACATCTTTTGAGATAGCTAATTTCATGAGTGGTTCCAAATCAGCATTTTAAATGCTTTTCCATTTGTGAAAAATCCAAAATTCAATTCAATTGCCCCTCAAACTTTTTGTGGCAATACCAAACACTACAAAGAATTTAAGTGGCCTAGTCCCTCATTCTTTTTTTAAAAAAAGTATTTTGGTAGCCCAAACTTTTCCATAGTTGTCTCTGTTTTAATTAAAAGGGAAAATAGAAGACCAGAAAAGAGAAAGGGCCTACTTGAACTCTGGCCTAAAGCCCAGCCCACCCTGGCGTCTCCCCCTTCTCTGTTCACCAGGGAAGGCATGGCGACCATCCACGGCGCCATGGCTGCCGATTCCCACGCGTCGTGCATCCGGCGGCTCCGAGGCAGGGATAAGATTACCCCGTGTCATCCCTCTCTCCCCTGGAACCCTAGCTTTTCCCCATTCCCCTCGCTCTTCTTGCCCCACTCGACTTTTGTCGTTACCTGAGACCTCTGTCGTCGAGCCAGTGCCGTTGTGGTGGCCGGAGGCCACCCCGAGCCTCGCGAGGATGTCGAGAAGATGCTGCTGCTTCGTCTGCTTCGACCGCAAACATGGGTTCGTCTGGAGGTGAACCACACCGCTGGATCGGTCATCATCTTCCCCGTCGGCCGCCGCACAACCTCGCCTCGATCCGCACCATCCCGGCAACCCCGTCCTCCCCGACCACGTCCTTGAGCTTCGTTGTGAGCTCCTCCTCCCGGTTCCCTATTTTTTGGTTGTCTCGATCTTAAACAGTAGATGCCCGTGCGTGCAACCTCCTGTTGTGGCTGAAGCCTCGCCATAGTCGCGTCGCGCTCGCTCCCACACGCGCTCGCGACCCCCGTGGTCGTGCTTCACCGCACCTCTGGCCGCCCAGGCTGCACCTTCGCGCATGCGCGTCGGCCTGGGCCGCGCCTTACGCCGGCAGCTGCCTCCTGAGTGCTCGCCCGCTGCTGCTTCTTCAACCGCTGCGGTTACTGCCTTCTTGTGGCTGATGCTGCTGCTTGTCTCGCTGCTGCTGCTTGCTCTGCCTACTGCATCCGCGCGCCACGCCCGGCCATGCCACGCACCGCCGTCAATCGCCTAGCGCCCCGCCTCTGCTGCCGCGTGTTGCACAAACGCCGGCAGCCCCCCTTGTGCCCACGTGCGGTCGCGCCCACCACCCCTGCTCGTGCCCGGTGCCCCCATTGGCGCCCCGCCAGGCGCTCCCTGGCCTCCACGCCCGCGCCGCCGCCCCTGATCGCGCCCACCCCGTGCTGTTGCTGCTTTTGCTCCGCCGCCGCGGGCCACCGCTGCCGCGCGCGAGCCCCACCCTGTGGTCCTCTGCGCCCCGTCCCGCCGACCGGGGCTACCGGTTGCGCCCGTCGTGGCCCTCGCGCCCCGCTCCCTCGACGGCCGGTGGCCTCGCCCGGGCATAGCGCCCCTCGGGCACGGGCGCCCGCCCGTTAACTCGCCCGGCCCGTTGGCCTTGTGCCACTGGCTTACGGGACCCATCGGCCCCCTTTTCTTAAAGAAAATTGTTGTGTGTAAAAAAATATACAATTAATTAAAATGGTTTAATTAAGCTAATTACCTAGTTAGCATAACTAATCCCCAATTAGTTACATGAGAGTATGACAGGAGGGCCCCATCCCCTGTTGACCAGTCAAACTTTGACTGGTCAACTGGGACCCCCCTGGACCCATATGTCACCCTCTGGTACACCTTTGTGTGCACAGATCTGGGTGCACATAGCATTTCAACTTTTTAATTTCGAATTAATATTGATTCCAGAATATTGTTAAAACTTCTTAAAATCAATATAAAATAAACCGTAGCTCGGATGGAAAAACTTTGTACATGAAAGTTGCTCAAAACGACGAGACGAATCCGGATACGCAGCCCGTTCGTCCGTCACATGTCCCTAGCATAGCGAACATGCAACTTTCCCCCTCCGATTCATCTGTCCGAAAAATCGAAACACCGGGGATATTTTCCCGGATGTTTCCCCCCTTCACCGGTATCACCTCATACGGCGTTAGGTCACCTCTAGCACCGTGCATTGCCATGTTATGCTTTGTGTTGCTTTGTTTGCTATGTTATTTATTGTGTTCCCCCTCCGTTACTTCTTTCTGGTAAACCCCGAGACCCCTGTTGGTACCCTTGTGATCGACTACATCGACGACGAACCCTTCTTGCCAGAGCAACCAGGCAAGCCCCCCCTTTTGATCACCAGATATCGCCTATTCTTCTCTCTACTGCTTGCATTAGAGTAGTGTAGCATGTTACTGCTTTCCGTTATCCTATCCTGATGCATAGCCTGTCCTTGTTACAACGGTTGTTACCTTTACCTGCAATCCTAAATGCTTAGTATAGGATGCTAGTGTTCCATCAGTGGCCCTACACTCTTGTCCGTCTACCATGCTATACTACTGGGCCGTGATCACTTCGGGAGGTGATCACGGGCATATGATATATACTTATACTGTTACATTACTTATGATACTGTTCAGAGATGGGGGCTGAAGGGGCAGGTGGCTCCATCCAGGTAGTGGTGGGCTTGAGTTCCCGACGGCCCCCGACTGTTACTTTGAGGCGGAGCGACAGGACAGGTTGTGACCACCTAGGAGAGAGGTGGGCCTGGCCCTGGTCGGCGTTCGCGGATACTTAACACGTTTAACGAGATCTTGGTATTTGATCTGAGTCTGGCTACTGGCCTATACACACTAACCATCTACACGGGGACAGTTATGGGCACTCGACGTCGTGGTATCAGCCGAAGCCTTCGTGACGTCAGCGACTGAGCGGCGCGGGCCGGGTTGGACTGGAACGCCTACTCTTGTATAAGGGAGGCTAGGTCTGCTCACCGGCCGCGTACGCAACGTGCAGGTGTGCAATGGGCGATGGGCCCAGACCCCTGCGCCATAGGATTTAGACCGGCGTGCTGACCTCTCTGTTGTGCCTAGGTAGGGCTGCGACGTGTTGATCTTCCGAGGCTGGGCATGACCCAGAAAAGTGTGTCCGGCCAAATGGGATCGAGCGTGTTGGGTTATATGGTGCACCCCTGCAGGGAAGTTAATCTATTCGAATAGTCGTGATCTTCGGTAACAGGACGACTTGGAGTTGTACCTTGACCTTATGACAACTAGAACCGGATACTTAATAAAACACACCCTTCCAAGTGCCAGATACAACCGGTGGTCGCTCTCTCACAGGGCGACGAAGGGAGGATCATCAGTTAGGTTTATGCTATGCGATGCTACTTGGTGAACTTACCATCTACTCCCTTCTCCCGCTGCAAGATGGAGGTTACCAGAAGCATAGTCTTCGAAAGGACTAGCTATCCCCCTCTTATTCCAGCATTCTGCAGTTCAGTCCACATATGATAGCCTTATTCCATTTGATACCAATGCATACATATGTAGTGTAGCTCCTTGCTTGCGAGTACTTTGGATGAGTACTCACGGTTGCTTTGCCCTCTCTTTTCCCCCTTTTCTATACTCGATTGCTACGACCAGACGTTGGAGCCCAGGAGCCAGACGCCACCGTCGATGACGACTCCTACTACACTGGAGGAGCCTACTACTACGTGCAGCCCGCTGACGACGACCGGGAGTAGTTTAGGAGGATCCCAGGCAGGAGGCCTGCGCCTCTTTCGATTTGTATCCCAGTTTGTGCTAGCCTTCTTAAGGCAAACTTGTTTAACTTATGTCTGTACTCAGATATTGTTGCTTCCGCTGACTTGTCTATGATCGAGCTCTTGTATTCGAGCCCTCAAGGCCCCTGGCTTGTAATATGATGCTTGTATGACTTATTTTTATTTGTAGAGTTGTGTTGTGATATCTTCCCGTGAGTCCCTGATCTTGATCGTACACGTTTGCGTGTATGATTAGTGTACGGTCAAATCGGGGGCGTCACATCTTGGTAGTAAGCATTAACAATGTTATTGCCTTGTCTTAATTGTTCCAGTTTGCAAAGCAATTCACGGCGATGGTAAGAAGGAAAAAATTGATGTCTCGTTACAACTTTCAAATTTTTCCGAGTTTTGGGTTGATTATCAATGTTTTTGTTACGATACATACTCCACCAAACGGAAGCAAAACCAATAAATTCTTGAGTGGCAGCTCGTACCTTCTCAAGTTCATAAAAATCATGGCTAGTAAAAAGTTGTTCTACCTCGAGCTCACAATCGAGATAAATAGCGGGATTAAATCTAGCTTGAAAAGGCGGTAGAGAGATAACCTGGCCATATGCTTGTGTGCGTGGTCACACCTCTCATGGTGGTGAAGATGTGTCCGTCATCCAAGAACTTCTAACTCCGGAACCTCTCATGATTAGTAGAAACAAGAAACAAAATCCGAGAATAATATTCCTATGGACTACTAGGATGTGGTGATAAATGCTCACAGTATAGCAAATATCAATGTCTTATAAGTTCTTACCATGCAGCGGGTGGCGACCGACAACTAGCGGTGTCAGATAAATCCAAAGATTGGGTAAAGTGGTTGCTAGGTGAATGTAGGTATGCACGTTGTACAAATATGTGGAGCTTAAAAGACTTAAATATATGGTAGCAAAAGATTAGCAATAATCAATTCAGAGATGCAATGGTGAATATGCGCTCAACGAGATACTGTGCTGGTCCTAGGCTAGACCATACTAGAGATGCGATCCTAGAACACTAATGGGTCCATGGCGTTGCACAAGTAGCAGCAACAAATGATATGAAGTATCTCTGAATAGAAGATATAAGTGAAGATCAAAAGGCACTAAAGCTAATGATGAGAAATAAGCTCCAAGCAGGATATACCAAGCACTCTCTCTCTCTCTCTGCAACTTTCCCCTGAAAAACTTCATGCTAATTTTTTGATATATTTTCTCAAGAAATATATTGACTCAAGCTTTCCAACGCAAAAAGAATCGCTCAATTTTGAGTTCATATGAGGGGTAAAAATATTCAGGAAGTGGCCTGAAAACAGTGAGAAACTGTGCTTGTGAACTTCAGAGGGCAAAAAGTCCTATTTACAAGCCAATTTGGAAGTGAAAATACTGAACCAGCTTCATGAACTATTCAAATGCGTCTTGTCAAATACTTGAATTTGAGTACTTGTGGAGCCAAAACAGAGTTCATATGTGGAAGATATGTCTGTTTTACTAAACACTGCGCAAAACATATTCCAATCTGAAATCAAGTACGATATTGAGTCTAGATAGATCCAAAATTTGTCTCTTTTTTCTTCTCTCTTTTTTTCTCTCACTTTTTTTCTATTTTTTTCTTCTCTCTTTTTTTCTCTCTCATTTTTTTGGTCTTTCTAAAACAAACCAGATAAGATGTAGGATTGGATCAAGCGAAGATCTGAACGACCTTAAGTATGATTATGACAATGAATGATGAGGAGCATGTGGTGGAAACTGATTAATGATGGTGGTCGACAGCACAAGGGATGATGATGCAGCGGCGGCGTGACTAATATGAACATAACTCGAAACTCTAAAGGAACTAGACACTAAGACCGGCAACTCGACATGATGATGCAGCCGATAATTCAACTATGCAAGCACTAAAAGGAAAATTGCAAAGGCTCAGACTGGCTTGGACAAAGGATGAATAGATCTAACTTTTTGCGGCTTTTTCTTGGACAATAGGTAAGAAAATAAATCTAATCAAGGGATAACTAAAATTCTTATCGAGCAACCTAAAAACTTATACCGCTTGATAGAGGCGAGGGTCCTGATCTTTCGGTGAGATGGTAACTACCGATTTGGTGGAGAACGACTTTGACAATCAGACTACAAACATGCATGATGTTGAGTCTTAGCAATAGCTAAACTAATCTCCTAAGATCATTAGCGATGTCGAAAGCATGATCAGCCTGACCAAAAAGGTCTATTCCTGCACGCAATCAAAGAACGAGCAAGGATATGATAAAAAGCAATATAAATATTGCGAATATAGATGAAGTGTTGATAAAAGTGGGGATCTGAAAGCGGTCTTGGCCTGGTTATTGGACACAAATGAAGTATAAGAAGTTGTAGTGGCTAATTTTTAACTAAACAAAACTCAAAGAAAATGGTACTAGATTGATCTACTTATATAGGAGCAAAGGGGAGGTGGGAGGACGTCCCAAGGTAGCCTAAACCTAACATAGGTCGTTCAAGGCCCATGGGGCCAAGTGGAGGGGACGCAACATCTTTTGACTTGTAGTTTGCCTCGAATTCTGTTGCGGTATTGGACCATTTTGGTAATATCTCCACACTCCGTATGAATTTGAAAGTGATTCCAATTGTGCTGGAAAGTGCATGAGATAAGCATTCCAACAAAAAAGATTCACCCTATTCGGAGTCTGGATGCAAAAGTTGGAGCAGTTTGGTCTTTGTCTTCTCATGGGTCAAAAGTGATGTGAAAGGACTTCTTGAACATCACCTAATCATTTCATTTTCCTTTATATTCACATGTGGTTTGTACAAGTGTCCCATACACCTGCAATTAGACATGGCACAAATGTCGGTGAAGTATTTTTGTTCTGGATAACATAAATAAATTATTGCATGGTTTGTATTAGAAATCACCTCACAAATATGCATGTATGAAATATTTTTGGTCGTATCCAAGGTAGTCATGTCCTCATCAAATCCAAGGACGAATGTACTGTAAATTGCATGATTCATCCAAGCATAATTTTGAGGATTGCAACATGAATCATCAAATAGTTAAATCGGCCATTGATAAAGGACAATTGAAATTTGTTGAGACACCAAGAGATGGCCAGTCTACTCCAATTGGTCCTGATGGCAAACGGTTTCTGCATTGGCTGCTTCGGGCCAATTCATTTAAACATGAGAAGGTAAAAACTGTGGATAAAGGGATCAAGCCTTCAAGTAAGGAAGTTGTTCAAGAGCACAATGATAATATTCTTGAGGGCGAAAATTCCATCAAAGTTGCACTGAAGATGCCAAGTACTGGGAGGCAACAAGAAAATCCAAAGATCGAGGCAAGCACAACCAAAGAAAGCAAAGGCCAAGGTAAGCACAGAGGTAAAAAACTAAAAGTCACTTTTGCACAGCTATTGCAAAAATATCAAAAGGTAAGTGAGGAGAAGATTGCTTACCGGCCAAGTAATTCAAAAGCATCAAGATCATCCCCTAGGCGCAAATATGAGGACTAGTATTGGCAAAGGGGAAATTTCAATGCATCGTACGCATATCCATATTTTGGGCCGCCAATGCCAATGCCATTGATACCTCCATATGCTAACTTTTATTCATATTTATCATGGGACAGGTATGATTCAAGTGCATATTCTCCATCTTATTTTAAGTCATCTCACAAAGATCATGTAGCTCCAAAAAGGCCCACATTCAATAAACAATCATATGGTAAAGACTACTTCACTTAAAAAGAATCGGTCCGGAGCACAAGAAAGAATAAGGTGGTGGTTGAGAAAGTATATCACGTTAAAAAAGATGGTCGTAAGTGTGCTACTTCAGATTGATCTTAAAGGATAAAGAGTCAATTGAAGTGTTGACATTCGCTACTAAAGACAATGAGATGAGTCAATCAAGTGCCAAATTTGAAGAGAAGAAGTTGAAAGTGCACAAGGTAAAACAAGAATTGTCATTACTTCAAAAAAACAGAGCCGGGCGCCTAGTCGGTTTATCGTATTAGCAAAAGAAGAATTACTAAAAATTAGTGCACAAGAACTTGAAAGGGGGAACATGGCATGTGTTCCCAAAGGAAGTACTCAAAATAAGAATGATGTGCAAACTTCCGTTGCAAGAAGTGCGACAAAGGTGAACAAGTAAAAGAGTGAAAACTATGAATGACCAAGCCAAAGGTTTCAACATCTTCGGTCCACACATTATCCACATTCTCCAACTATGTCATTGATGCCGATGCCATGGAAATCATCCTCGAGTATGATTGGTTACCTCCCATGGGCTTATTCCGGTCCGTGGATGTAATATACTTTCTTACATTATGAAAGGGTTTTACCTCATCATCATACATTCGATTAGATACAAGTTTGTGATCCAAAGTGTCGAAATACTTGGCTTTTAATTCATTTGTTTATTTCGGCTATACGTGCTTTGGTGAATGAAGTTTACATGGGTCTTATGGTAATGGCCGATATTTATCTATCGTCCTAAGAGTATGTCAAAGCATGGCCGGTGTAGTATCCTAACATCGTCCTTAGTTCGATTGGAGAGCGAGGCAATGTCCGTGTGCATGGAAATTTATACGTATGCCTATATTATGCTTGCATGGAGTTGAGACATTATGACCGATGCCATTCAAAATATGTTGCGTAGACCAATTCATAGCAAAATTGGTGGGTGGTCTTATGCTTTGATTTAATATGATTTGACCTACAAATCTTTCAAATCTACGAGAGGCCAAATCACTATTGGTTCTATTATTGAGCATCAGATTTATGACATGCATAATGTTGATATTAGCCTTGTCTCTCTAGTACTATGGAGACTATGTTTTGATGGTTGAACTCGTAACAATGGCCAACATGTTGGTGTTGTTTATATATCTCCTTATGGTGCTATTTTGTGAAGCATAATGTCGCTTAAAATGATTTTTGCACAATGATCAAAGCTGAATATGCAATGTTATTTTGAAGATTTTGGTTGCATAGGTGCTACACATATTGAGGCTTTCGGTGATTCGTTATGAGTAGTGCAACAAATATCCAAGGGTTATCAATGTTTTGATGAATCGCTTATAATTTATCTTGTGGTATGTCCAGATGTAAAATTTAACTTGGGCTACTTTAATATTGCTCATATATCTAGACATGACAATTCGAGAGAAAATGAGTTGGCACAGTAAGCATCCGGCTACCATGTCAAACATGGTGTATTGCACATCTATCAATAGCCTATGCTTGTCCTCGCCAACATAGGTAAGGCCAAACTGCAGCTCACCGCTTCGCCCACTAATGAGACTTTTATGCAGGCGAAGCAAGGGTTGAAGGAAATTCATTGTTGATTATTTGCAAGATCCTAGGGAAGGGTGGACAAGATGGTTCGGTGGATGGCATTGAGATGCATATCTATGGAACTTTATCACCGGATTGTTAACGAAGTTGAGAAGGTTTCATCTAAGTTTGCATCAAAAGGTTCAGACAAGCAATGGACGATATATACTTACCACCCTAAGAACATATAAATGGCAGATGGAGTGTTGACATTGCTCTTAGAGCAAACACGATATAAGTTATTTTTGGCACGCTAGCTTTGCCGAAAAACAAGGGGCATGTGTTGACGCTCAAAAGTGAAACAATAGTAAAAGTTGCAAAGCTATTTCAAGATTAATTCAAACTTATGATTGGAAGTCACCATCGGATGGCTCTTTTCGAGAAGATCAAGATGGATATGAAGATGGTCTAAAGAGGAGATCGGATGCAAAAGTTATGACAAATTCAGATATGCTCGTCTTGACAGCAGATTAAAGAATGGCATGAAACCTAAATAAGATGGCCTCAAATGAAAAGGATTTCAACATGAAAGTTGTTCGTCCCGCCGGAACGGGCGATTTTGATATATAAGTTGTCTTAATCCAAGATCGTATGCAAAAGTTAGAAGCGAAACTGTACGCTTCTGCAGTAGAGGGCCGGACCATCCGGAGGCAATCATCTGGGTTCCTTACTTTTCTATTGCGGACTTCAGAAAACAGTTCAAAAACCCCTCAAGATGTCCTCAAATTGAAAAAAGTTCAACATGAAAGCTTCTCATCTCGTCGAAACGGTTAAAATTACTTTTGAGCTCATTTCCATCCAAGGTCGTTTACCGCCTCAAAAGTGACCCGCAAGGTGTAGCCAGCTTTTAAACTGAACAGTTTTGAGAAGTTGGGATGTCGAGTTGGATCCAAACTAGGGTGTTGTACTCCCTCCATTTCCTTTTACTTCGCGTATAAGTTTTGGTCAAAGTCAAACTACACAAAGTTTGACCAAATTTATATTAAAAAATATGAACATCTACAATACTAAAATTATATAATATGAATACATCAAAAAAAATTATATAATATGAAAATACATTTCATGGTGCATCTGAAAATATTGATTTTGTATTGTAAATGTTGATATTTTTTAATATAAAGTTAATCAAAATTTACCAAGCTTGACTTTGACCAAACCTTATATGCAGACTAAAAAGAAATGAAGGGAGTACGTGAATCTAAACATTTCCTTGCACGGGAAGTCCAGCCGCCTCTTATACACATGACAGGTGACGGGCGATCAAGCCGATCTAGGGAAGCCCATAGAGCCCTGGGTCCAGTGACACTGTGTGCAAACAAGCACGGCAATGAGCAGCGGTTGATAGGAGGGCGGGGCAGCAAGGCTGGCACAGGAGCGTCGGCGGCCACAATGACTAGCGGTCCAAACGGTGGTCCATGGAGGTGGTAAGATGGCGGCTGGAGGTTGAAGAAATTCAGAAGGTTTAAGAAAGGATCGGGCTGTTCAATTTGCATCGGACAGCTGGAATGAACACAAATTACCAAGTCGACTTACACCTAGCCACTTCCTTCTAGAAAACACCTGCCCAATTCATACTTCCAATTCCGTGAACCGCATCTATAGCTCTTCAGTAATAGCACTAGCATGTTAAGTAAGTCCTAACAAATCACAACCAGTTGCAACACATTACAGTTATGAGCTCTGCATTTCTTTTCTTTGCAGGTCAAAAGGGCGTGCATATCGTTCAACTACAAGTATTCCACAAGGCTAAACGGTCCTTGCTTGAAAGCAACGTCAAGGCAATTCAAAAGGGGTCCTACTATTACATCCTTTTTTGATCCTCATGCGCCGAAGGGCTTCAAGGAAATCCAAACCTCCATACAGGATTACAAAACAACCATCATTCCTTCAAATTTACAAGAGATGATACTATATTTCTAACTGGTCCTTGCTCGGAGCAGAATCAAGGTGATTTCGAATCAACCTTTGATCCATGATCATGTTCGGAATCTGCAGAAGAATAGCTGATCGCTCAGTCCAGGGCTCACCAAATATATAAAAGAAGATGATGTGTGCAACGATTTGAGTACCTTTTCACCAAAGAAAATCTTTGTGTTATTGGCAATTGATTCAATAAACCTCAGCTCAAGATACTCAGGTGTAAGTTTTAGTTTGTTAGCCTCTGCTTCCTTCGTAATCCTAGACAGACCAGACCAAATGCAGCAAGTTAACAAGCATGCACAAGCAGGATAAATGAAGAAACAATAATGCTTGTCATGCCTGTAATAGTTTGCATCTGCAAGGGCTCTCTCTCGGGCAAGAAACATTTCATTATCAATCTGCTGCTGCCTTTTGGAACTGTCCTTTTCCGTTAGCATCTGCTGCATGAGGATCTTGCTCACTAGTGCATTCTTTTCTGCTTCAGATAATGCGATCTTCTTCTGAGTTTCTGCCTCCTTTTCTGCCACCTTTTGCCTTTCGATGGCAATTAGCGCCTGGATTAAAGATACTATATATAAGTAAACAAAAGATAAGTATAGAGAAAACATTCTCCAGACGTGAATAGTTACACAAACAGGGATTTGTCATCATCATATTAGAACCTGTAACATTAAATCAACATAAGTAACCATTCCTGCAAGCAAGAATCATGCCTATATCAGAAAAAACATATACTCCCTCTGATCCAAAATATAAGGTGTACTGATTTTTTAACTAGTCAATCTTCTCTAACTTTGACCAAGTTTATGGAGAAAAATATCAATGTCTTCGAAACCATATCATTATCATTAGATTCATCATGAAATATATTTTCATTTTTATTTATGTAAAATTGTAGGTGTTGATATATTTTGCTATAAACTTGGTCAAAATAGAAAACCTTTGACTTTTCAATAAACTACTACACCTTATAATTTCCAACGGAGGGACTAATAATTAACTGATCTAGGATCTTTAGCAATGGGGGTGCCACAGTTCACAAGTACAATGTATGAACATAACTTCACTACATATGTTCAAAATTTGTGAAAATTACACTAGGAATAGTATAATTTAGTGTAATGATCATCACAATTCCAACCAATAGCCCCAAAATAGGCTTTATGTTGTAGACATCTACTATTAGGTAAAGTATATGGTATAAATTGTTTTGCATTTTGGAGGGGGTGCCATGGGAACCCCTCTAGACCGTCCCAGGACTCAAAGTTGCTGCTGTCCCAGATATATTTCTGTATCATGATTTGGAAAAAAGCTCGGTGAGGGAGAACCTAGCGACAATTGGTTGGTTAGAGGCGCGGTGCGCACCCAGTGTGCTCGTGGTTGTCTTGCTAAAAATGCCATGGGTGCTAGTGCCTGTTGGTCAAGACTTGAAAAAGGCTCGATGATCTAATAAAACATTACTGCCTTTTCATGACGGAATGAGATAGGGGTCAGAACTTAAAACATTGATAACAAGCCCTACTAATACTAGGAATATGTGCATTCATAAAGCAGCTTGTGAAGTTGCAAAATTTTAGTTTACAAAGTAAAATAGTTGTAATTTCTATTACTACACAGTTATATGCAACATGAACAATCCATTGTCAATCGGGATGACTTTGAAAAATCAATCAGAGCAATTAACTAGGTGTTCTAACTTTGTTAGCCACAATAGCTTATTGAACAAGGTCTAATGCATGATATGTATGCTGCACAAACAATAGCATCTCAAGAACTGAGCATTGTATAAATATAAACTTCGCATGGACACAAGTGTCAGATGATTTGGTCACATGAAGTGCATATACCTTTGTACGCTCCTCCTCCATAAGTTCAAAATTTCTCCTAATACTAACAGGTATGTTTGGCTTTGTAACACGAACACTGATAATCTCAATTCCAGGAGCATAGCGCGTGCAGTCCCTTTGGATAGCTTCTTTCATGGTCTCATCAATCTGACATTTTGGCAGGACAGGTGAACCAGTGATAAAGGTATAAGGTTAATATATTGGACAGCTAAATGTAAGAAGGGAAAATATCAGGTGAAAAATGTTAATTCGCTATTGAACTCATAGATTTCAAAATATTCTCAAAAGAATACTATGTATTGGGAGAATATTTTCTATATCTATACAAATTTCAAGGATACTTAGCCGAATAGTGGAACCACTATATCAGTAATTAATTGTCTTCTTGTGTCTCACTGGTGTGTTTGGAGTTAGATTACAGAAGGTTGCAGAAATGTAGAATATAACATGCACCTACATCTCATAATCATTTCACACCAAAGAGTTCTGCATATGCTTTACAGTGAGTTTTCACCCATTTGAATTTTCACTGCACATTTTGCCATGCAAGAAAGAACCAAAAGTGGATTAGATGAAAAGGATTTACCAACCTGATCGAACATGTCAATGTAAACTTGCTGCAAACTATGAGCACTGCAGAACTGGTTTATCTCGTGATGAATTTTGTCATATATCCATGTCTTATCATAATGCACACCATAATTGAGCAGGGTGTCATAAACAAAGTCTTTATTGAGACGATTGACAACCTACAGATCAACCAGTGGATTAACCAAAACAGAAACAAGCAAATAAACTTTGTAGAGCAGAGTTATAACTTATAATAGAAACGATATTACTAATACCTCTATCTTGTCAAAGCTGATCATGACACCGCCTTTCGTTCCACAAGGAATACCTTTGACCTGGTTTAGCAAAATAAGACGCATAAACATATTTGTATCACAAACTCAACTGGCAAAGAAATACGCCACTCTTTCAGTTGGTACCTCAAAAGTTTGAAATAAGCAGACATGATCAGTAAATTAACAACAATTGATTGAAAAAGAAAGGTAAACTAACTAAGATAAGATTGTAGTGAAGCCATAGCTTCATAAATGAAGGCAAAAGAGGGACATTCACTTGCCTGGTCTGTTTGGAGTGTAACCTGTATTGGCTCAAACTGGGTGATGAAAGGCAGCTTCAGGTGATAACCTAGCAACAGAGACGAAATAAGCAAAGAGACACTCAGACAAAAAAGAAAAGAAAAGAAACACTTGGGGAAAAAAGTACCTGGAGTAGTAATGGTTTTCAAAAGAGCACCTCCTCTCCAGTATACCCCAACATGTCCTTCAGGAACTTGATGTAAAATGCTTGATGGAGCTGAGATTGAAACCTGCAAATATTAACCAATACATGAGCTATTTAACAGTAAGCTCCAAATAGAACGCTTAAATAAGAGAAATAATTTATCTACTATGCAGATATCAATATCCCTTTCTTCTTAGTTTATATAAACCAATACACATCCTAAATTGCCTACTTGATAAAACAATGAGCTAAGCATATACTACATAAGAATAGCACATTTAAATAAACATGAACAGGCAGGAGACAACATTTATGTAAAGCTGGTGAAACATCATAAGGGAAATTGCTGTTTTACGATCAGTCCTCTTAATGTCGTTCTGTACTTGTAAACTAGGGTATTGAAATACATAACGAAAGTGCATCTGTTCAAGCTTTTGATAATTTATCTCAAAAACAGATAAATACTTTCTCCGTCCGGAATTAGTTGATGCTCAAACGGATGTAGTGCTAGATACATTCGTTTGAGCATCAACTAATTCCGGACGGACCGAGTATTCGACATTGCTTAGCAAGGCTAGCAAAATATTTGAGTGATTATTACTGTTTTATAACTCCACTGGACCCTGATGAAAAGGGAACGACAACAGAAAGTGGCCTCTTCCTCTGTTGCCTTGATTCCTCACCTCGGAGGTCACATTTGTAATATTGCCATTTTAGGGCAAGGCACAGTAAGCAAGTTGCAGTGCAATACCATCTTTAGATTCTCTTTCACTAAGGTCTGCAAGTGAAGTTCAAATTTAGCTGATCCTATTATTTTCTCTGTATGTATCAGTTCTCATCAAATGTGTGACTATTACTTCTTCAAACTATGCATTTACAAAGTAAATATAATAGATTCATGCTTTCTATCTCATTATAACAAAGTATCATCTATTTCTATTAAAGAAAGGCATACTTTTGACTTTATTGACTTTCTACAACAACAACAAAGCCTTTCAATCCCAAACAAGTTGGGGTAGGCTAGAGTTGAAACCCACAAGATCTCGAAACCTAGTCATGGTTCTGGAACGTGGATAGCTAACTTCCATGCACCCCTGTCCATGGCTAGTTCTTTGGTGATATTCCAGCCCTTCATGTCTCTCTTTACAGACTCCTTCCATGTCAAGTTTCGTCTAACCCGACCTCTCTTGACATTATCAGCACGACTTAATCTTCTGCTATGTGCTGCCGCTTCTGGGGCCTGCATTGTATGTCCACATCATCTCAGACGATGTTGGACAAGCTTCTCTTCAATTGGTGCTACCTCAACTATCATGTAATCATCATTCCGGACCTGATCCTTTCGTGTGTGTGGCCACATATCCATCATCTCAGTATGCGCATCTCTGCTACACCTAACTGTTGGACATGTTGCCTTTTAGTTGGCCAACATTCTGTGCCATACAACATCGCAAGTCGAAGTGATGTCCTATCCAACCTACCTTGTAGCTTTTGTGGCATCCCTTGTCACTTTATGAACTTTCTCCTTATGATTAATAAGGCATAATCTTACAAATGAGGTACTACTAGTCCTTTCTCACACTGGGCTACCTAAACTTTTATGGTTTTATTAACAAATAGACCAGGAGATCAAAGATAGACTTCTCCTTATAATTAATCACTGTTCAAAATATCAGCCAGTTAATCGGCATATCGGACAGTTCACCATGTCTTGGCCACCTGCTGATATGAAAACCACCTACTCATGGCATTAACCAGGTGGGCTGATTTATCAGATTGAAAAGCCGATTAATTGGCTGTCAGACCAAATAATCAGCTGGGCCGATTAACTGCCTAGGCAATTTGGGGCCAACTTCTCCCACAGCCACCCACGCATTAGGTTAGACAGAGGGTCGATTAACTCGTTGTCCTTTTCCTCACACTCGTGGAGGAGTAGCCGAGGGCACCATCCCCTCACCGAGCAGCCACCGGCAACGTCCTTCACAAAGTAGCAGCAGCAACTAGTTTAGCTGATAGATGGATCGACTAGCCCACAGCTAGCTCAGCTGGAGGCGGATTGTTGTTGTTTGGACAAGGCAACACATATACCAAAGTGGATTCTGGAACATTCAAAGCCACACTACCTCACTCTGTTTGCTGCCTTAGTCCAAACAACAAGAATGTTGTCAGTTGCCACTTTGTGGGAAAAAAAAGGAAAAGGTTGCCTCCCTTGTTACATTACGGTGTACAGTAGCATATTTATCCATTAATTACATTGCATGTTGCTGTGTAGCCTAGGATATATAGATATGGCCGCAGTTAACCTACCAATAAATGGGTTACCAAGAAATTCGGTTAATAGATTGATTCATCGATTAATCCCTAGGGCGCGGGGCAGGCCCCGAACAGTCACCCTATCATTGAGTTCTGGAGCAGCTCTCCGGCTCATGTATCTCAGGCTGCTGGGCAGACCTTGCTCAAAAGGGAGTGAGTGATACAGAGGGGTGGTTCCATGCCTACAGAAACAGAGCGGAGAGAAATAGATAGCTATTACATTAATCCACATAACTCCAGGCAGGCCAAAAAGGAGGAAGCATGAGAGGCCCCGAGCCCTAATGCGAGGCAGGGTACTCAGGGCGCCACCCCAATCTACCACTTACTGAGTTTAAATGACAAAAGGAGCGGCGAGGCTCGTCACTCCATGCTTCCTGTGCCGGTGTTCCTTCTTCCTTAGTCGGGCAATGCCAATTATGCGACAACATTTGACTCCTCAAAGCCGAGATCATCCCCCCGGCCTCTATGGTTGTTGTCATCGTCGTGGTCGCGGTTGCGGCAAGGTTGTTCCTGATCACGACCTTCGCGCCCGCGGTCTCCTCCATGATCACGAGCACCACGACCTTCCTCACGCTTCCGGCCGCTGGGGTCATCGCGGTCGCCCTCGTGACGCCCCCGACAATGATCCTCAATGATGTTATGGACCTCCTGGCAGTTCTCAAGGCCTTGCCCCTTGAGCGATGAAGAGGACACGACTTGCCTGCGCCTTCCTCGGTGGCTTCGACCTTCTCCTTGACGGCCTCCAGCGCGCCCCGCTGCGGCTTGGGGTTCTGTCGCCAGGACAAGCTCGGCCTTCCACTTCTTCGCCTTCTTAGTGGCTAAGATGAAATGACGGCATGCGGGGAGACCTTGGGGATCGTGTTGCGAACCTAGTAGCGGAGTAGAAACGTTGAATGAAACTCTGTAGCATCTCCCCCTTCTCCTTGACGGCCTCCAACGCGCCCCGCTGCGGCTTGGGGTTCTGTCGCCAGGACAAGCTCGGCCTTCCACTTCTTCGCCTTCTTAGTGGCTAAGATGAAATGACGGCATGCGGGGAGACCTTGGGGATCGTGTTGCGAACCTAGTAGCGGAGTAGAAACGTTGAATGAAACTCTGTAGCATCTCCCCCTTCTCCTTGACGGCCTCCAACGCGCCCCGCTGCGGCTTGGGGTTCTGTCGCCAGGACAAGCTCGGCCTTCCACTTCTTCGCCTTCTTAGTGGCTAAGATGAAATGACGGCATGCGGGGAGACCTTGGGGATCGTGTTGCGAACCTAGCAGCGGAGTAGAAGCGTTGAATGAAACTCTGTAGCATCTCCCCCTTCTTTTGCTTGACGGCGTGGATAGTCCATGGCGGGGAGCACGAAGGCGCCCTGGAAGTTGGCCACGGACTGGCCCAGAGGTCGTTGCACAAATCCATGAAGCACGGTGGGAGGTTCATGAGCCAAGACCGGGCAAAGCCCTTCATGGCCATGGGGTTGGCCATGACATTCTCGGCACCCCTGGTCGCATAGATGGCAGTGTTGTATAGCTAGTGGAACTCCGCAAGGTCGACCATCATACTTTTGTGTCAGGTCAGGGCAGAACTTCCCAGCCAGGCAATGCGTGGGAGCTCCAAGGTGAATGCTTGGCGCCCCCCCCCCCCCACACACACACACACACCGTATGGCAAGGGGTTAGATCTTGCGGTTGTGGCTCCACAGATTCCACCGTCAGGGCCAAGGAGGCCTGGTCCTCATCAACTCTCGACGCGCTCCTTCTGTCTCGGAATGACTGCCCGAGTGTCATGAACCATCCCCATCTCGAGGACGACGTCACGTAGATCCCTGGTGCGTGCTGCCACGAAGGTGGGTGCCCGAACGATGAGGTCCCACATGCGCCCCTCCTGTCTTGGTAGGTGAGTGACTTAGTGCGGGAGGGGGCGAAGCAACCATCCGCACGGAGCGCCAATGGTCACGCCTCAAAGCGTTGTGAGAGTCCTAGTCGTCAGCGTCCACCAAGTCAGCCACCTCCTGAAGTCGCAGCCCCACAGGGATGTTTTCCTCCAAAGGCACGAGAGGATGCCTAAGAAGTGTGTGTGCGGCGTGCAACGCCGATGCCAGCTACCCTAAGTCCAGCCAGGGCCGGGATAGCTAGTTCCTGTTAGCAGAAGCTTGCTCGCCGATCAGAGCGGCAAGCTTCGATGGGGACCCGCTGGCTCCGCCCAAAAGGGCCTCTTGGCTGGGATGGGCTGAGCAGACCGGAGGCGGCAGCTGCTACCGCTGCTCGTGATCCGACATGGTCAAAGAAGATGGCCCGAAAATGACCTAAAGCCTCAACCCCCTACCTGGTGCGCCAGATGTCGACGGGTGATCGTCAATACCGAAGATCTGGGAGATCCCGTTTTAGAGATTTGGCTAGGGGTCAAATACTTCAAATCACTTTAGATATGGAGGCTTAGTTTATCCAGGTTCAGGCCACCGAGAAGGTGTAACACCATACGTCTTGTGTGTGCATTCTTGCTGAGGTGTGCGTGTGCGTGCGCACACGTGTGCATGTGCGCATGGGCGTGTGACATGTTATTGCACGCCCAGTCCACCTGCCTGCATGGAAGTGTGGCTGCACGTGTGTGTGTGTGACATGTTGCTGCACGTCCAGTCCACCTGCCCGCACGGAAGTGTGGCTTAAGTCAAAGAGGGTGACGTCCCATCACGTATTGACAAGTGACAGCCTTCAACGTATGAGAGACGTGCGGCGTGCTTCTTCGTCATTGTCATGAGCCTACAGCTTAGGCCATTGTAGAGTCGCCGGGCCTCCCCACTGCATACAATCAACCACAAGACCCTGAGGACACCCCTGCTAGCCCGGAAAACTAGCGAGGAGGTCTTCCCAAGAAGGTGTGCAAGCCTGCGAGCGTGCCCGGGGTGGAGTCCCCAAGGGTTCGTTACGCCCGGGCTGCGCGTGTGCATAGGCCCCGAGCACCCAACTCTGGGGCCACGCTGGGCCGAGCTCAGCCCACGCCATGGATCCGAGGGACCCCGTCCCCTGTATCTCTGACGGTGTGGCGCTTACAGGTTTTTACAAAAAATGTCTATTAGTTGCATTTTTAAAAAAATATTTTCTTAGGTTTTTGTAGAACTGGATTATACTTATCCACAATTTGGTTAGATAACCCAAACAAGTTTTTAGGTGGTTACACCAGATATCACGTTTTAAGAAATCCAGTTCTACACAATCCCCATATCCAAACAGCCCCTTAGAAAAGCTCAGGAAAGAAATAACTAATTGACACCTTTTTGTACCAAAATACTATTAGGCACTTGGAAACCTTTTTGCAGCAAGCAGAAAATACCTACCTCAAATAACTTTCTGGGCGCTGCAAATTTGGCATGCAAGCTTACTAGTAAAGCTATGGATGTAAGCAACTTCAGTGCGCAAGTTCTTCAAAAACAACACTTTTACTTACTCAGCGGTGAAATTGACTTTTATCCAAATATTTTCACCAAATTACGGACCTTGCAACTTTTCGATTATTTACTGTCAATTTAAGTCAACAGTTGTCAATTCCAATAGGAAAAGAATGCTTTCCATTACAATGTTCCTCAATCAAAATAGCATAAATTTCACAACCAATGTCATTGATAGTGGCAAGACATAAAATTTAGTGAGTGTATGTGTTGGACAAATTAAACTCCACCTATGTTGTCCCAACATAGCCGGTCCCAAGCCCGGGTAAAGGACAAGGGTTGTGATAGGCTTGGCGAGCCAACGTAAAAACTCAGCCACTCTTGTAGAGATGAAACCCAAAAGATTTTCGTTGGGGCGACCCTCTTAGCGACGCGCCACATCGGAACCCAGGTGTGGTGTCTGATGGGCAAGGGTCGGGCCGTCCCCCCCCCCCCCTCGATAGTGCGCCGTATCTTGATCTGGATACGGTGGGAAGTGAGCGAGGATTTGTTCTTCGCATCCTTAGTGGCGCGCTACATCAGCGCCCCAGATGTAGTGGAAAATCAGCAAGGGTCTCCGCATTTGACTCGACGAGTGCGAAGAGTAAGGAAGCTGGCCGAGCCTAAGAGGATCCGCTTAGGTAGCTGGAACGTAGGGTCTCTGAACAGGAAAGCTTCGGGAGATAGTTGATGCAGCGGTGAGGAGAGGTGTTGATAGCCTTTGCGTCCAAGAAACCAAATGGAGGGGACAGAAGTCGAAGGAGGTGGAGGATGCCGGCTTCAAGCTGTGGTACACAGGGACGGCTGCAAACAGAAATGGCATAGGCATCTTGATCAACAAGAGACTCAAGTATGGAGTGGTAGACGTCGAGAGACGTGGTGACCGGATTATCCTGGTCAAGCAGGTAGTTGGGGACTTAGTTCTCCATGTTATCAGCGTGTATGCCCCGCCAGAAGACCACAATGAGAACACCGAGGGGGAGTTCTGGGAAGGCCTGGAGGACATAGTTAGGAGTGTACCGATTGGTGAGAAGCTCTGCATAGGAGGAGACCTCAATGGCCACGTGGGTACATCTAACACAGGTTTTGAAGGAGTGCATGGGGGCTTTGGCTATGGCATCAAGAATCAAGGAGATGTCTTAAGCTTTGCTCTAGCCTACGACATGATCGTAGCTAACACCCTCTTCAAAAAGAGAGAATCACATCTGGTGACTTTTAGTAGTGGTCAGCACTCTAGCCAGATTGATTTCATCCTCTCGAGAAGAGAAGATAGGCGTGCGTGCCTAGATTATAAGTTGATACCTGGAGAGAGTGTTGCTAGAACGAAGTAGGGGGAGGTAGCTCAAGCATTCAAGGAGAGGGTCATTAAGGAGGGCCCTTGGGAGGAAGGAGGGGATGCAAACAATGTGTGGATGAAGATGGCGACATGCATTCATAAGGTGGCCTCAGAGGAGTTTGGAGTGTCCAGGGGAAGGAGAAGCAAAGCTAAGGGCACCTGGTGGTGGAACGATGATGTCCAGAAGGCGCTTAAGGATAAGAAAGATTGTTTCAGACACCTATACCTGGATAGGAGTGTAGACAACATAGAGAAGTACAAGATGGCGAAGAAGGCCGCAAAGCAAGCTGTCGGTGAAGCAAGGGGTCAGGCGTATGAGGACCTCTACCAACGGTTAGGTACAAAGGAAGGCGAAAGGGATATCTATAAGATGGCCAAGATCCGAGAGAGGAAGACGAGGGATGTTGGCCAAGTCAAATGCATCAAGGACGGAGCAGACCAACTCCTAGTGAAGGATGAGGACATTAAGCATAGATGGCGGGAGTACTTTGACAAGCTATTCAATGGGGAGAATGAGAGTTCTACCACTGAACTGGACGACTCCTTTGATGAGACCAGCAGGCGCTTTGTGCGGAGAATGCAGGAGTCTGAGGTGAAGGAGGCTTTAAATAGATGAAAGGAGGCAAGGCGATGGGCCTTGATTGTATCCCCATTGAGGTGTGGAAAGGCCTCGGGGACATAGCGATAGTATGGCTAACCAAGCTTTTCACCTCATTTTTCGGGCAAACAAGATGCCAGAAGAATGGAGACGGGGTATATTAGTACCAATCTTCAAGAACAAGGGGGATGTTCAAAGTTGTACTAATTACCGTAAGCTGATGAGCCATACAACGAAGCTATGGGAGAGAGTCATTGAGCACCGCTTAAGAAGAACGACATGCGTGACCAAAACTCAATTTGGTTTCATGCCTGGGAGGACAATCATGGAAGCCATTTTCTTGGTATGACAACTTATGGAGAGATACAGGGAGCAAAAGGATTTGCATATGGTGTTCATTGACTTGGAGAAGGCCTATGATAAGATACCGCGGAATGTCCTGTGGTGGGCCTTGGAGAAACACAAAGTCCCAGCGAAGTACATTACCCTCATCAAGGACTTGTATGATAATGTTGTGACAAGTGTCCGAACAAGTGATGTCAACACTGATGACTTCCCGATTAAGATAGGACTGAATCAGGGGTCAACTTTGAGCCCTTATCTTTTTGCCTTGGTGATGGATGAGGTCACAAGGGTATACAAAGAGACATCCCATGGTGTATGCTCTTTGCGGATGATGTGGTGCTAGTTGACGATAGTCGGACGGGGTCAATAGGAAGTTAGAGTTATGGAGACAAACCTTGGAATCAAAAGGTTTTAGGCTTAGTAGAACTAAAACCGAGTACATGAGGTGCGGGTTCAGTACTACTAGGCGTGAGGAGGAGGTTAGCCTTGATGGGCAGATGGTGCCCAGAAGGACACCTTTCGATATTTGGGGTCAATGCTGCAGAAAGATGGGGGAATTGTTGAAGATGTGAACCATCGCATCAAAGCCGGATGGATGAAGTGGCGCCAAGCTTCTGGCATTTTTTTGTGACAATAGAGTGCCACAAAAGTTAAAAGGCAAGTTCTACAGGACGACGGTTCAACCCGCAATGTTGTATGGAGCTGAGTGTTGTCCGACTAAAAGGCGACATGTTCAACAGTTAGGTGTGCCGGAGATGCGCATGTTAAGGTGAATGTGTGACCACACGAGGAAGGATCGAGTCCGGAATGATGACATACGAGATAGAGTTAGGGTAGCACCAATTGAAGAGAAGCTTGTCCAACATCGTCTGAGATGGTTTGGGCATATTCAGTGCAGGCCTCCAGAAGCTCCAGTGCATAGCGGACGGCTAAAGCGCGCGGATAATGTCAAGAGAGGTCGGGGTAGAGCGAATTTGACATGGGAGGAGTCCGTAAAGAGAGATCTGAAGGATTGGAGTATCACCAAAGAACTAGCTATGGACAGGGGTGCGTGGAAGCTTGCTATCCATGTGCCAGAACCATGAGTTGATCGTGAGATCATATGGGTTTCACCTCTAGCTTACCCCAACTTGTTTGGGACTAAAGGCTTTGTTGTTGTTATTGTTGTTGTTGTTGTTGTTGTTGTTGTTTATGTGTTGGACAAATTAAAGTTTAATTAGAAAAAGTATTAACTCTATATACACCCTTGTCAAAATATCATGTGATAATGAGTGTTTGCTGGAAATCCTCGTTTTCGATTAACCAAGAGGTTTCTAAACAATCTGAAAGAAAATGGCAAATGTTGGAGGTGGTATTTTCTATGTCAGATACAAATCAATCAGTCTGCCAGATACCGAAAAGGCAATACTTCGCCAAATAGTGGAAACACAATTCAGTGATTATTTGTCTTTCATGTGTCTAGTGACCGCAGTTCGGTCAAATCCAAAAACTTTGCAGGGATGTAGCCCTATGTCTCATTATTATTTGGAACTTCCAAAGACTTATATGCATGATTTTAACGGACTTTACACCAATTTGAAGTTTCACAAGATACACTACCTTATGGTTGTACAATCTGCAATGAACTCCATAGCTGACTTAGGTTTTGCATTAGCGACCTACCAACTATCCCTCAAATAAATTTTGTATTGAGTAGAAGAAAGGTGCTTAGAGCGACATAGATGATCAAGAGAATTGTTTTAGTGTTCAAAACTAGAATAGCTAAACAGGTTTCTTCCACATTAAATGATTAGCAACTGATTAGGGAATATAACCCTAAGGCTATAATCTGCTTAGAAAGAGATGTAACAATCTAGCTACCCCCGTGTACTAAGACTGAGTGTCACTCATGTTGTTAGGACATTAGAAGAAGGATGGTGCAATTGTTCAATGTGACTAGTTGATCGAATGGTTGGTAAACCCTATAGTAAGCAAACGGAACTGTCTTTAGTACTTGTAATCCTCTCATATATATCACATAAAAAAAAGGAAGAACATGTGTATCTTACAGAAGCAACAGCAACAGGGAAGAGGGAAGAGGAGAAAATGAACAACATTTCACTCTTTTAATTGCATACCTACCAGCTTACATGGTGAAATAAAATTTAGAAAGCTGCTCTAACAATCAGCAATCTCCAAACAAGACGAACAAACATCCAACTGTCTTAGCAAACGGGTTATAGGATTCTATATAAGCATCGCATATGTACCAAATCCAATCCCTTACATCCAGCACAAACGTCAAATCATTTTTTACACAGTATCATCAGCCCACAAGACCCACAAGGGAACCAAGTCGGCACCAGCAGACCTAATGTACTATACTAAACCTAAACCCGCAACAAAATAGCAACCTACCGATGCCCAACCAGCCAAACCCCGCAAGGAAGGACCGGACCAACACATACTTACCAGAAGTCCAAAACCCCAGTGCGCGCGCACACACAAATACACACACACCGCGACTGAACATTAATCCACTCTACCATCAGATATGTTTAAGGAAAGCGGGGAGGACTTGTGGGTCACCAGGAGGAAGCAGACGGCGATGAAGATGACGACGCCGAGAGCGAGGGGGTCGGAGCCGGGAGGGGGCGGCTGACGACCGCGAGACTGCTGCTGGGATAGTGATGGCGACGGCGTAGGCAGGCGCTGGCGCGGCGTGGACTCGGCGGTGACGTCTGACATCGGGAGAGGATGGTTCGCAATCTCAGATTAGGGTTCTGGGCTCGGCGATAGGCAAACAGGGCATGAGGAACGAAGAAGGAACCAAAGTTGGAACTTGGAAGTTGTGCGATTGTAACGTGCTGGTCTTTCGCACGGGTACGCAGGTACGGGGAGGTGCGCAAACTCCTCGGGACTATGAGGGTACTTCGATCCAAGGGAGCACCCCTGACTAAAAAGAGGATAGGATTAGTCTTGAAGTTAAAAAAATTCAGTCATAGAAAACCTACTAAAATATGTATTAGCCCTCTCTCTCCTTATTTAATGTCTCTCCTTTAACACATGTGAGTTCTGGATTGGAGGGTTTGGAGGATAATAAATGCTCAATAACTTGATTTTAGTCTTTTTAGTATTTGGAGCCAAGCATAGGTGAGGCTAGCAAGTTTTAGTCCCACTACTTTTAGTCATGGGACTAAAACGTATCCAAGCACCCTCTATACCTGGCCATACCTCGGGCCGGGCCGGGCTTCGGGCCGGGCCTAGCCAAGCCTGACGCAAAAAACTCAGGCCCGGGCCCGGCCCGGCCCGGCCATCGGGCCTGTTTTCTGAGCCCGAGCCCAGCCCGAACACGTCAAAGCCCGTCGGGCTCCAGGCCGGCCCGACCCGACCTTTAGAAAAGTGCAAAAACGACGGGCCCAGCCTGGCCCGGTCATCGGGCTCAAAATCTAGGCCCGAGCCCGGCCCGGGAGCAGCGTCGGGCCGGGCAGGGTCGGGCTTTTTCGGGCCTGGTCGGGTCGGGCTGACCGGGCCGGGCTTCCCATGGCTAGGTATACTCGAGACACGTTTGGTACCTGCATATAGGTGAGTCAGCCCCGCGTGAAAAAATAAGGTATGTTTGGTTACTCGTATTCAATGTTGAGACTACATAGCACGAAGATTAAAGCATCTCTGGGCCTGCATCTAGAAAAACGCTCAAATCGATCGTTTTTATGGAGTCAGGCATGCGCAGTGTAACCCTAGACACGTGGGCATGGGAATTATCGGAAAATCCTATTTGGCGCGTTTTGCGTTAAAATGTCAAGGCGCCACACACCCCCTCGACTCGAGTGGGCCGGCCTTTTTATTTGCTCTTCCCTGTTCCCCTTTCCTCCCTTGCCCGACTCGTTCGTCGACAGACAAGCCAAGTTTCCCTTCCTCCCTCGCATGGATCCCCTTTTCCTTCGTTTGCGGTCGCTGCTTCATCTGCTTCCTCCGCCAGGATCCTACTCCGCAAGAGACTGCCGCCCTCGTAAGCAACCGGCGGACCTCTCTGCTCCCTATTCATCTGCGCCATTGCATCAGATATGGCTGACCTCGTCGCGTTGGGTGTTTATTTTGCAAGTGGTCTGTGTCTCGTCGGCTAGGGTTCTGTCAAGCTCGGTGTCTGCTAGGGTTCCGTCAAGCTCGGCGTCGTGTAGGTCCCCGTCAAGCTCGGCATCCACAAGGTAATGCGCCCAATCCCCCCCCCCCCGTTTTGTTCCTTCTTCTCTATGTGGTACCGCGCGATCTAGCCATTTTTGTTCCATGTAGCATTGGTCCAGTGTTGCTAGGGTTTTTTAGGGGGGTTTGGTCGTAGTGGTGGTGCTTTGGATGTTTTGGAGATTAGACAAGGGGGTTGTGTTAAGAGATCTGGATTTAGGGTATGATTCAGCATGATGATGTTAGGGGGTTGTGTTCGGAGATTTGGATTCAAGGTATGATTTCAGCATGATGTTGTTAGGGGGTTGTGTGTTCTGGCACTTGGCCTTGGGATTTTTTGTTTGTTTTGTTGGTGATGATAGGGTGGTTTGTGTAGCATGGTGCAGAAGTTCTTCTCTGTGTTTTTCCGAATTTTGTAGTAGCATCATGGTTCTTTGTTGTTCATATGTTTTGCCGTGTTAGGGTGCATCCACAAAACCCTAGCCTAGTCTGGCCTGGTGAGTGGGAAAAGTGACTTTTGGGGTTCCGGCGCTTGGGGTGTGGGGAAAGGAAACAAACGCGAGCGGTAGGAATAGGTGGAACCAACGGTCAGTGGCTACTTTTATTGTTGTTTATTCTGAAGTTATATGTCATACATTGGCTATTTTTATTGTGCCCTTTCTTTTTGCACGAGTGATGTTATGAGGAATTGAATAAGGAATGGATAATAATATTAATGCATTCCCAGGGTAAGAGTGCTTGTTGTTTTCGAGGTTGTTGAACTTGTGAAATTTTTTTATACATTGATACCTATTAATTCATTGTTTTATATTTGATTGGAGAATCACTCTTCTTTTCTTTTTTACAATAAACCATGAATAAGATATGAATAAGATATGTTTTAACCACAGTTTGAGAATAACTTTTGTGTGCTACTTTTTTTCACATATGCATGGTTCTCGTGCTAGTTTTGTTATTTTAGACGAGTGTTATTAGGTGATGTGATATTTATTCATATAGGATGTGATTGTAGTTTTTCATATATGATGTTAACCCAGTAATGCAAGATGTGGCACTTTTTATTTTGATAGTTTTTTGTTATTTTCATCTGTTTTTGCTCTTTTTATTATTTTTCAAATGTGTTTACATGTTTTTAATTGTCATACTTTCTTCTGTGTGTTTAATTAGTCTTTGTTTCACCGCCTTACTTTTTTATTTATTTTGCAGGTCTCCCTCAACTCTAAACATGCCTAGACTTTACAGATATCCTGTTGGTACCATCAAGCACATGTTTTCTACCATCAGGTGGCATAAGGCAGTTTCTGATTTAAGTGATAATCAAAAGTCGTTTGTTTCAAAATATGAGCTCGATATTCTTCTGAATATTCATCCTCACTTAATGGTTCCAATTCCAATTCTTAAATGGGTTGCGAACCACTTAAATTGCAATGGGACTGGAGTTTTCAGAAAGGGTGATAAAATAATTCATCTAAGAAGATACATGGTAATTCAGATTTTTGGTATCCGTTCCGGTTTTGTGCCTTTTCCTCTGGACAACACAGATCCAGTTGTCGTGGCTAGAGTGTTACAGCTTAGGTCCGAGTATCTCGGTAATGGCCAGAAGAACAATCAATTTGATGGTATCATCACTATCATGAAGAATGATGAGACCGAGGAAGGTTTCATCCGGAGCTTCTTGTTTTTGTTCATAAGTTATGTTTGTTGCCCAACCACTCGGAATTATTCAAATTGGAAAATTCTTTATGGGCTCCACGACATTAGCAAGCTGAAGACCTTTGATTTGGCTCAACCTTGCATTGATCACTTGAACAAAGAAAATGATAATTTCAGCACCAATCTATTCAATAGAACTGAAACTCCATTGAACAATTCAATATATGTTGGTGGATGCTTACCTTTAGCTGTTGTAAGTTTTATAATTTTCCCTATTTTTCTTTTTTTAAATGTATTGTTAAGTTATGCAATCTTTGTTTATAGTCACTGATTTGTTGTTTCATCTTCTCTTATGATTCCCAATATTCTTAGATTGTCTATCTGGACTTCGTGGACTTCACAAAAGCTTCTCAACAACGAAATATCAATTATGGAGTCCCTAGAATGGCATATATTCAGAATGACGACTTTGACTATCTAGCTACAGTGGACTTAAACACAAGATCAAAGAAGTCGTTTGCATTGGGATTCTTACCAGTAAGCTTGTTCTATCCTTTTTTTGGCATTTGTTTAACTGAGGACAAAAGTTGCAGAAAATAGTTTCAAACAATAAGGAGCAAATGTTTTCATTCTTAATTCTTTGGAATGACATTTTTCTTGGTTTCATGGTCTTGTTTTAAGAACAATGCAGAACTCTTTGTTGACTTTGTTTTTTCTTTTCAGCTGAAAGACATTTCTAGGACACCTTATGGTGCTTGTGCAATTTTATTGGCTGAAGAGAAGTGGTCCAGAGCCCCACAGAGTTATCATGTTGAGGAAAATGTCATTCCAAACTTCAATGACATCCCAAATGTTGCATCTACTTCGAACAGTAATCCAGAAGTATGTTTATCTGGTTATTATTAACCTTTTGTTTAGCAATACATTTTAGTCTTGTCACTTCAGTTTCATAGCAGAACTAGAAAATCAGTTGCTATATACCTATAGTCTGTTCGCAACAAACCAAAATGCATAATCTATTCCTAGTATAACACATGAGTACTCAAAAATTTAATGAGTTTTGCATTTGTAAAATGAACATACCGTGTTCGTACTCTCAACTGAGATAGGAATTTTGCTAAAAGTAATTTCCTCCTTGTCAATTAGGCGATTCTCTATTGTATTGAGATCGAAAAGAACTGAGACCCAAAAAGATAGTATCACCAATTGACAAGACTAAAATCAAACACAAGGAACAGAATCTAACTAATTTCGTTGTTTAGCAATGACATCTCACATGAGTACTTGAATGCATGATCTGTTCCTAGTGCAACATATGAGCACTCAAAATATAATGAGTTGAAGTGCTCCTAGTACAACATATGAGTACTTCAATGAATAATTTGTTCCTTCCTTTGAACATATAATGATTTTGCTAGATAATGATTTGTTCATTCCTATGTTTATCTGCTTATTATTAACCTTTTGTTTACCAATAGATTTTAGTCTTGTCACTTCATTCTCATAGCAGAACTAATACACATGTAACTTTTCTGTCCTAAACTAATAGGTTATGAATATAATATCTCAAGTTGTTGCAAAGCATGATCAAATTTGGAAGAAGCTTCATGAACATCATGTGCAGAATATGTTTTTAGATCTCAAAGCAGCTCCGATGTCTCTTTAGCCAAATACAAACAGCCAAGTAAACAGTCTTGGCACTTCAACGACGAATCCTGTTGTTCTTCTTCAGCACACAGCAACATGAATAATCACAGTGAACCATTGAACACCAACCATCTCCCAGTCCAAATAAACAGTGAGCCAATTAGAGGTTCTTTATTCCAAGATCATGTAGAAGTCAGTCCTACTCCTAATGTTACCTTAAGGCACACCAGCAAGGACATCCAAGTTGAAATTGCAGTTCCAGTTCCAGAACAAGTTTCAGTTCCTCAACAAGCACAGGAAACTGAGCAAGCACCTTCAGCTATGAACATTGTTCAGAATGAAGAAATTTCACCTGGGAACAATGGTATTCATACTGACAACACACTTGATCAACATATTTCTTGTAGTCAAACAAGTGATGGCACTCGATTTGCTGTTAACACTCTTATTGAGATCTCAAGTATCTTTTCTGAGCCAATTCGTACTCCACCGATGTCAGTATTGCAACCAGTGGATCGTGTTGATCATGCAGTCAATAGCGAGCCATATGAAACGGAATTTCAGCATGTGAACCCCACAACAGTCCATATTCAGAAAACTCCCATTTCTGTCAGCAAACAAGCTCAGTTAGTGAATCAGTCTCCAAGTAAAGAACTGCCTGCTTCGTCAAACATTCTAACTGAAGATGGCTTTATGCTAAGGAATGTGATCTCACAATCAAATGACAATCTGGGAGATGGCATTGAAATTGCCATGAAGTATGCTGATGGTATTATAATCCCAGAACTTGATAAGGCAGTCCCCAAAGGTAGTTCCCACCTTTTTTAAATCAACTGCTCTTTCCTTCTGTTCATTTTGTTTTCTTTCACTGCATTGAGTTTTTACATCCAATTTGGTTGTTTTAGTTTTTGCAATGCCCTACCTTCTTTTTACATGCTTCATTGTTTTTCATACCAAAGCTTATTATATGCAATTGGTTCATTGGATAGATCCTGTAGTACCTGAGGTACCTGAGCACAAATCATCTGATGCAGCATTGAATATATCTGGTCCCAGCACTATAGAGAAGAGAAATCAAAAGAAAAGGAAAGCAAAAGTTCTATCTCCTCAAGAAAAGATATCAAAGATAACTGTTGAACCTCATGTTCAGGAGTTTTATAAGAAATACCATGGAAACAAATTCTTCAAGAATGAAAAGTAAGTTATTTCAGGAGGATCTTACTTTATAGGCATGAAACAATCTTCCTTGTTGTACATTCTGTTTGTTAACTGGTCAATTTTTAAAAATGTAGTCCAACCATTATTGACATCAATGGCTTTATTGTCGAGTATGATAATTTCTATAATTCACTCAAGGCAATAGGAAATGTTGACAATGAAGTCTTCAATGCTTATGTCCAAGTTTTCAATTATGAGAATGAAAATCCAGATCCAAAAAGTAAGGAACCTTCGAAATACTACTTTACTTCCTACTTCACGATAATTCTCTATTCCTCATCTATAGTATTTCCTTTTTTGTTCTGTGTTGCACTCTTTGCAACTTCTGTTCTTAGTGTTGTTATCTCTTTCATTGGATGTGCAGGGGAAGCTACTTGTTGATCCCAAGAATTTCAACTCTCGGTCTTGTGTAAGAGAATTCAACAAAATGAACTGTGGCAAGAACTTACATAAGCGTGATATGGTAAACATCAGTTATCAATGTAACAAACTCTAAATTATCACATCCTCTCTCCATCTCTATTGATTTTACTTCTTTGTTTGCCATCCAGCTATATTTCCACAGAGTTGATTCATTCCACCAGACTTTGTTCTGCATTAACAATCTGTTTGAAACGGTCAATTTCTTTGATTCAAGGAGTTCTGTTCCTCAAAATCAAGTCAATAAGTTAACATCAAATCTGTTTTTTTCTTCTCTTTTAGTTTTACTCCTGTGCCTTTTGTAACATCAAATCTTTTGTGAATTTTAGTTTTTACCTTGTCATCATCCGTATGTCAGTAGTTCCTCGCAGATAATTGAACTACTGTTCTTTTTTTATAAAAGTTCTGCACTGGTTGAACTCTTGTACTTCTTTTAATATAGATCATCAATATGGGCACCATTTTCAAGTCTTCTGGATACACATACAAGAATATTGAGAATTTTGAGTGCATTTCCCCTGAGGACTACCCCCAGCAAAACAACCTGTGAGTAAAGCAACCATCATTATGCTCCATGCACTTTTCTGTCTTTAACTCTTATAATCAATTAACATTCTTTCACCCAAGAAGTTACTTTGCTGAATTTTATGAATACTTTTGTACAACCACAATTGTGGTCTCTATGCTATCATGTATATGGATATCTCGGATGGGAAGAACATGAAGGAATTTGATGATGTGTGTCACCAGCAAATCACTCTTCCTCTTTCTTGGTCTATATTTTCTTTCACAAATCATTTCCCCCCACGTTTTTATCCATGCTAATGTGTTGTTTATATTTTCATTTGTCCCAGGAAACTATTCCTCAATTTTGGCAGGATGTTTCTTACAAGCTGGCAAAGTCTGACATCAACAAAAAAGGTACTAAGGGACTTCAAGATGATGTTTCAACCAAGAAGAGGAAGAAGCACCGTTAGTTGTGTGCAGAAAGCTAATACTTCGAGTTTCTAGAATTGATCTGTCCAATTTTCCACTTGAATGTGCACCACAACTACTTATAACTCACCGGTGTCATGGCTTGGAAAACTTTTAAGTACCCTTTTTCCTTTTGTGTGGAAATCACTCTTTGTGTGGAAAACATTTATGTTGGAGACTCTGAGAATAGTGTCACCAATACAATTTATTTTTCCGTTCTTGTGTGAGATACAGTCAAAGAAACTTAGCTGTAGAATAACAATGAGGAATAATTAAAGGTGTTTTGCTTTTCAATACCAACATGAGTGTCTTCAAGGATTATTTTTTCAATGAAGTGTGTTGTTATTTTTTTCCGAAACAGATGTGTGATTGATTTCCATGAAAAGGATCACTATTGCTTTTGTAAATATAATGACAATCTTGCCTTTCGTCTCGTTTGGTACGAAAATAATGCACATTTTTTGTAAAATATTCTAAGATGTTTGAGAATTGAACTTCACATAATATGTTCCATACATTCAGGGAATTCTCTTAGGAAATTTGGCATTTAGGAGGTACGGCCTCAGTATCATACTCTCTACTTTTGCATCTACTGCTTCATGCCTCAAGAATGTCTACTTCAAAAGAGTTTCATAAAAAATGTCCCATGAAAATTGTTGTCAAAGAATTGTTTACTTCAAAAGGATGTCTACTTCAAAAGGATTTCCCAAATAATTGAAAAAGTCCCGTAAATAATGTTCCATAAGTAATGTTCCCTAATAATGTTGATAACATTCCCTAAATAATGTTCGGTAAGAAATGTTTGCTGAATTTTTGTTCACTAATTATTTTGTTTTCCTCAAAAATGTCCCATCAATAATGTTCCCTCAATAAGAATTATTCTTACCTCGGCCAAGAATTTGGCCTTAGAAGTTCTTACAAGATATTTTGTTCACCATTTATTTTGTTTCCCGCAAATAATGTTGCAAGGATAGTGTTCCCTCAATATTGTCAACTTGAAAATAGTTTCGAAAAATGTTCCGTGAAAATTGTTGTAATATAAATGTTCTTAGTTGTTTGTTTCCCCTAACAAATGTTGTAAAATAATGTTCATTGAATAATGTTCACTAATTATTGTTTCCCCTAAAAATGTTGACAATGTTCCCTCAATAATGTCCAGTTCAAAACAGTTTCGTAAAAAAGTTCCATGAAAATTATTTTCAAAGAATTGTTCTTACGATTTCCCAGAAAAATTGAAAAAGTCCCCTAATTAATGTTCCGTAAATAATGTTCCCTAATAATGTTGATAACGTTCCCTAAATAATGTTCTATAAGAAATGTTTGCTGAATTTTTGTTCACTAATTATTTTGTTTTCCTCAAAAATGTCCCATCAATAATGTTCTTACAAGATAAGGATTATTCTTACCTCAGTCATGAATTTGGCCTTAGAAGTTCTTACAAGATATTTTGTTCACTATTTTATTTTGTTTCCCGCAAATAATGTTGCAAGGATAGTGTTCTGAAAGTGCAATTATCCCTAGGTGGTTTTGGTAATTCATAACAACATATAGCTCATTGAGCTAATGCTATTCCAAGATGATTATTTCAGGAAAGCTCAATGATTGGCATGGCATGGATGTGAAAGTGAAACCCTCAAAATGCTAAGGACAAAGGATTGGCTCAAGCTCAAAAGCTCAAGACTCTTCATTTTATATTTTAGTGATCCAAGATCACATTGAGTCTTTAGCAAAAGCCAATACTATCAAGGAGGGATGAGGTGTTGCTTAATGAGCCTCTTGCTTCATGTGCTTAGTGATATGCTCCAAAACCCTCAACTACTTTCCCATATCCACATATGACCTAAACCCTAAGCCAAACTCGGTCCTACCGATTCTTCCTATCCGGCGCCACCGAGTTTCACTTGTCATTAGCCACTGCCAAACCCTAGCAATTTGGTCCTACCAATAGGGATCTCGGTCTCACCGAGATGGGGTTCCAAACTCTCTGTTTCCCTTTCGTAACTTTTCGGTCCCACCGAAAGAGCGAATCGGTCCCACCGAGATTGCAATGTAAACTCAGTGTTTCCCCTTTGTAACTTTTCGGTCTCACCGAGTTCCACTCGGTCTCACCGAAAGAGCAAATCGGTCCCACCGAGTTTGCCTGACCAACTCTCTGGTTAGCTAATTACCAAATTCGGTCTCACCGAGTTTGTGTAATCGGTCTCACCGAGATTACGTTATGCCCAAACCCTAACCATATCGGTCCTACCGAGTTGCATGTCAGTCCCACCAAAAATCACTAACGGTCACTAGGTTTACATTTTCGGTCCGACCGAGCTTATTGATTCGGTCCCACCGAGATTGGAAAACTGTGTAACGGTTGGATTTTGTGTGGAGGCTATATATACCCCTCCACCTTCTTCTCATTCAATGAGAGAGCCATCAGAACACACACACCGTTCCAACTCATATGTTCTGAGAGAGAACCACCTACTCATGTGTTGAGACCAAGACATTCCATTCCTACCATATGAATCTTGATCTCTAGCCTTCCCAAGTTGCTTTCCACTCAAATCCTCTTTCAACCAAATCCAAATCCTATGAGAGAGAGTTGAGTGTTGGGGAGACTATCATTTGAAGCACAAGAGAAAGGAGTTCATTACCTACACACCATTTGTTACTTCTTGGAGAGTGGTGTCTCCTAGATTGGCTAGGTGTCACTTGGGAGCCTCCGACAAGATTGTGGAGTTGAACCAAGGAGTTTGTAAGGGCAAGGAGATCGCCTACTTCGTGAAGATCTACCGCTAGTGAGGCAAGTCCTGTGTGGGCGATGGCCATGGTGGGATAGACAAGGTTGCTTCTTCGTGGACCCTTTGTGGGTGGTTGCTTCTTCGTGGACCCTTCGTGGGTGGAGCCCTGTGTGGACTCGCGCAACCGTTACCCTTGGGTGGAGCCCTGTGTGGACTCGCGCAACCGTTACCCTTCGTGGGTTGAAGTCTCCATCAACGTGGATGTAGGATAGCACCACCTATCCGAACCACGGGAAAAACATCCGTGTCTCCAATAGCGTTTGAATTCTCCAAACCCTTCCCTTTACATTCTTGCAAGTTGCATGCTTTACTTTCCGCTGCAAATATACTCTTTGCATGCTTGCTTGAATCATGTGATGATTGCTTGACTTGTCCTAAATTAGCTAAAATCTGCCAAGAACTAAAATTGGGAAAAGGTTAAGTTTTTATTTGGTCAAGTAGTCTAATCACCCCCCCTCTAGACATACTTTCGATCCTACAAGTGGTATCAGAGCTTTGGTCTCCATTTGCTTTGATCTCCATAGATTTTGGTGGTCATAGCCTTGGTTTCACAACCTAGGAGAGTTTGGCGTCTAGCGAGGGAAATTATCTCCGTAGAGGTCCTTACTTTGATGGTACTAATTTTGCTAGTTGGAAGCATAAAATGAAAATGCATATTCTTGGACATAACCCCGCCGTTTGGGCTATTGTGTGTGTTGGTTTGCAAGGTGACTTCTTTGATGGGAGAGAACCGAACCGTGAAGCTACCGCGGATGAGTTGAAGATGTTGCAATACAACGCTCAAGCTTGTGACATTCTCTTCAATGGATTGTGCCCCGAAGAATTCAACAAAATCAGCCGCCTTGAGAATGCGAAGGAAATTTGGGACACTTTGATTGATATGCACGAAGGTACCGACTCCGTCAAGGAATCCAAGTTGGATGTGCTTCAAAGCCAACTTGACAAGTTCAAGATGAAGGATGGTGAAGGTGTCGCTGAAATGTACTCTAGGCTTGCTCTCATCACAAATGAGATTGCCGGCTTAGGAAGTGAAGAGATGACCGATAAATTCATCATCAAGAAGATTCTAAGAGCCTTGGATGGAAAATATGATGCCGTGTGCACATTGATCCAAATGATGCCCAATTACAAAGATCTCAAGCCAACGGAGGTGATTGGAAGAATTGTTGCTCATGAGATGTCACTTAAGGATAAAGAGGAACTTCACAACAAATCAAGTGGTGCCTATAAAGCCTCATGTGAAGCCCCTACATCATCAAGTGAGAAACAAGACTTCAATGAAGAATTGAGCTTAATGGTGAAGAACTTCAACAAGTTCTACAAGAGTAGAAGCAAAGATAGAAGCTCCAAGTCAAGGTCCTACAATGACAAAAGATCTTCTAGTCGAGAGCGAAACTGCTACAATTGTGGAAGACCCGGACACTATTCCAATGAGTGTACGGCTCCCTACAAGAGAAGAGAAGATTCTCCAAAAAGAAGAAGCAAAGGATCACCACCAAGAGAGAGAAGGAGTAGAGATGATCGTTATGAACGAAGATACTCACGGAGAAGCAAGGATTCGGAAAGGAAGGAAAAATCATCAAGGAGCTACACAAGACGAAGACATCAAGCTCATGTTGGTGAATGGGTATCCGGCTCCGACTCCGACAGCCACTCCGAGAGAAGTTATTACTCCGGCTCCGAAGATACTCAAGATGAAGGTGTTGCCGGTCTAGCACTTGTGTCAACCAACTCCTATGACATATTTAACTCACCAAATGAAGGAATTGGAAGATGCTTCATGGCCAAAGGTCCTAAGGTAACACACCCCGAGTATGTTGATTTCAATAGTGATGAAGATGACTTGTTAGGTGATGATTTGCTTGGTGACAACTCTAGTGATGAATACTATGATGAAATGTCAATTAAACATGCTAATCAAGATAAAACAAATGACAATGATAAGGAGAAGATTGAGGCCCTAACTAAAGAACTAAAAACTCTTAAGTTAGCTCATGAAACCATCTTCGAAGAGCATCGAGAACTTTTAAGAGCTCATGAGAAATTACGCTTTGAGAAGCTCAATCTTGAGCAAGAGCATGAGTTCTTAAAAGCAATCAATGATGATCTCCGCAAGAAAAGTTCTTCTTACATTGCCAAGCGTTTACTCTTATCTACTTACATGCCTCAAGTCAAGTCTAGTAACAAGAAAGATTCTTCCTCTAGCAGTAACAATGATCATGTTAAATCCAATATTGTTGCTTCTAGTAGTTCTCTTGATTCCACTAATGATTCTCTTAGCCAAGTTACACTTGAGCAAGAAAATAGCTTATTGAAGGGAATTATAGAGAAAGGAGTGTACAAAAGCCTTGCCGGGAGTAAGCAATTCGAGGAAATTGTGCGCAAGCAAGGAATGCACCGGAAGAATCAAGGTGTTGGTTTTGAACGAAAGTTCAATGCCAATGGAGTTGAGTGGGAAGAAGATCAATACCCCAAGACAAAGTTTGTCCCTCAACAAGAGAAGTATGCTTCTTTCAAGGGGACACAAGCTCAAGATGATCTTCCACCACAAGACTACGAACAAAAAGGCAAGGACAAGCTTCAAGAGGAAATTGATGCATTTGAAGAAGCTCCTAAGACCTTAGTCAAGTGGATTCCCAAGACTACTTCAAGTTCCACTTCATCAAGTACGACTACAACTCCAAGGATTCCCATCAAGATGATGTGTATCCAAAAGAAGAAGAACTAGAGAGTTCTTGAGGGTGACTCCGCCAACATACTTCACTCTTATCATTTTGGCAAGAACAAGTGCAATCAACTTCCACATCTTGCACTAGTTCAAGGAGTCACAAACCCTCTTGTTGGTAAAACAAGGGACAAGGTAACCTAACAAGTTTTCATGGACATCATCTTTTGTGCGCATCACTCTATGTCTATGGATATCCTTGCTTGTTCCTTGTGGGACTAACCCATGTAGGTATTGAAAGTGCAATTCACTCAAATGGATAGCTCCAAGAGATCTACATCAACATTGAGCATCCACATCTTCAATATCTACATGAAGTCATCATCGACAAAACCCAAGGTTAGTTCATCCCTCTTAGGGGGGATATCACATCTAGGGGGAGCTTTACTCTAAGACTTGAGCTAAAGCAACTCTAAAGATGTGAACAAAACAATGCTTTATGTAAAAGTGGTAACCCCACTTGAGCTTACGATGAGTATGACCTATGATCAAGTGTTCTCACTTGACTCCTAAGTCAATATACTCATATATAGATGACCTAGTCATCGCAAATTGCTTGATAGATGCTAGAATTGGTTGTGCATGCCTTGCCACATATTTCATTTGCCATCTTATTGTGTGAGCATGCTGGTTGCATATTTTACTCATTCGAGGACATCCACTTGTTGTTTTGATTGTTTGGTTTTATCTTCTTTTGCCAAGTGGATGGACAAGAATGCCTAAGAACCTCCTCTAGCTATCTATACTTTTCTCGTCTCAAACTCTATTCATGCTGCATCACAAAATTTGATCAAGTCAGATTCGAACCACTCTGTGTGAGGAGCGCTCGGAGTCCCCGATTCGTCATAGACTTAAACTTCCAAAACCTCTTTATGATTCTCGGTCTGACCGACACTACACTTTCGGTCTTACCGAGATCATTAAGTTGATCTAGGTTTTCGATCTCGGTGCAACCGATTTGAACCTTTCGGTCACACCGAGTTTCAGTAACTGCTTGCAGTCATGAATCTCGGTGCCACCGAGTTGTTCCACTCGGTCACACCGACAGGGTCGGGCTATATATAGTCACGGGCAAAATTTTGGAAATTTCTCCGAACCCCTTCGCCCGCGCGATAGCCTGCTCTGCCCTCGTGGTCTCCGGATCGTCTTCTCGCCACCAGCAGCCTCCAGTCGCTGGTCTCCGTCGCCGTCAACGGGAATTCTGCCCCGCCGTTGCCGCCGTAGCAAGTCCCCGCCGAACTAGGGTATGGACTTGATCTTTGTGCTATTCCTCAATCTGATTCCTAGCACATTGTGATCATATTGATTCTTGCCACGATTGATAAACTTCTATCCAGTCAAAACGCCCGTAGATTAGGTTTGATTCGAAAATTCTAGGTTTAGGTTTCCGCCGAAACCATCTCGGACCCACCGAGTTGAAAAACTCGGTCCCACCGATTTGGCTCTTGCCATTGCATAAGTGAGACTCGGTCTGACCGAGAATTACTTATCGGTGTGACCGATTTTTGAACTCAGTGAAACCCTAGCAGTCTCGGTGCCACCGAACTGTGACTCGGTCCTACCGAGTTCACTAGTTTAGGTTCCAAAACTGCTTCGGTATCACCGAGTTTGAAAATTGGTAGATCCGAGATGATTTCAGTGGGAAACTAAAACTAAGTTTTTGGATCATTCTTTTGCAAAAATCTCTGCATTTTGTGATGCTCATCCTTTCTATCTCATCTATAATCTATTCACAGGGTCAGCAGTCAGTTTGCAGCATGTCTGATCAAAGTGATAGCCAAAATATGTCAGAGCAGCAAGTGGTGATGAGTGAGGGCACTAGTCCCTCCAGTTCATCTGATGAAGGCAGCAGGAGCACTCCTAGCAATTTGCCAAAGGCTGCCACGAGACAAAGGAAGAAGAGGACTTCAGATTCCGAAGATGAGGACTATGTGGCAGAGGAAGAGGCCACTTCCAAGAGAGTTGAGCCAGCTCAAGGCACTAAGCCAGGTCTGAAAATCAAAAGGCCAGCAGGCAGGCAGCCCATGTCAAAGGCAAGAGCCTCAACTGAGAAGCCCACTCCCCAAGAGCCAGTTGCAGCTGAGGGCAAGAAAAGAAAGGAAAGGGTGAAGAGGACTGTGGCTAGAGTGCTTGGCAAGGCTTCCATCATGGAAGAAGAAGAGGAAGAAGAGGTAGCTGCACCAGCGCCCAAGGCACCCAAGCTAATGGGAGATGCCATAAAATCAGGGGGAGCTGCTTCCAAGGCCAAGTCAGCTCCAAAGCCAAAGCCTAAGAGAAATACAAGGAGCATTCCTGCAGCTGAGAAGAACAAGGCCCCAGTGCCTGAGACTGTTGCTGAAGAAGAGGAAGAGAATGTCCTGAGAAAGCTAAAGCCCAAGATCCCAGACCACAACGATGCTCATCCTGTGGCTGAGGATATGAAGCTCAGGAGAGATTCAGGGCTGAGGAAGTGGAGAGAAGCAGACCCATATGCTTCAAGAAGAAGGACTGCCGTGGACTACAGGTTTCACACCAAGGAGCAACAAGATTTCTATGAGACTGTTTTGCTAGATAAGAAGCCAATTGTCTGTGACATGAGATGGGTTGACTGGACCTACATCAAGGAGAAGGAGGAGCACTACCCAGGAGTATATGACAGCTTTAATGCTTGTGGAGTAGCTGACTTTGTTGGGCAGAAGCTCACAAAGTGGAACGAGGAACTGATCATGCAATTCTACTTCACGACACACTTTTATCTAGATGGGAGGATCACATAGATGTCTGAGGGTACAAGGTACCAATCTACAGTGGCTGAGTGGGCACAGATCATAAATGCCCCAGAGGAGCAAGATGATGACTTGGATATCTATGCCAAGAAGAAGATGGACCATAACTCCATGTCCAATATGTACAAGGAAATTCCCAATGAAGCTCTTGACACCTTCAAGTTTGGCTCTGTGCATTACCTTCTGTCAGGACTGCCTACGATCAATTGGATACTAAGGCACACCTTACTGCCCAAGTCTGGAGATCACAAGATGATCAGAGGCCATGCTATCAACTTGCTACATGTGTTTGATGAGCCTCAGAAGTTCAAGGTGATGAGCCTCATAGTGGAAACAATTAAGAGGACTGCAGCAGATCAGAAGAGGAGCTGCGGATATGCCCCTCAAATTCAGGAGCTCATCAACTCCAAGATGGGCACGAGCATATATCTATTGGATAAGGAACACCTGCCCATCCGTCCAGATTTTGAGGACAATGAAGTTGTGATGACTGAGAACGAGCCATCATCTGCCCAAGCATACGCGAAGAAGGAGAAGGCGAGGAAGGAGAAAGCTGCCAAGATGCCAACTCAAGAGGAGGCATCTGAGTATTTCTTGAAGACTAAACAAGAGCAGCTTGGTTACTTGATTGCATCCACGCTGAGGATTGAGCAAAGTCTGGCCACCCTCACTCAGAATCAGCAGAGCCTAGAGAGAATCATGGAACAGAAGTTCTATGACTTGAATGTCAAGGTAACGGAAGTTCAGTCTGCAGTGGAGCAGCTCCAGGAGGACATGCAGGAGAGGAGAGGCAGGACTACCACTCATGCCTTTGCCAGAGTGCCACGAGGCCCGAGGTCATCTGCCGTGCCAGTTGCTAACACAAGAGCCACCACCTCAGCACCAGCCACAGCCTCAGTTCCACCAGCTCCAGCATCTACTTCAGCTCCAACTCCAGCATCTACCGAAGCCTTCGTCCTTGGAGTGATCCAGACTCCACCACCACCTGAAGATCAAGCCTGAGCGTCGATTTAGCACTATGCATTTTCTAGGAACTTTTTGGTAACTTGTTGCCAAAGGGGGAGAAGATGTATAGATCATAGGCTTCGAGAGAGAGAGTGTTGCTTTTCTCTCTTGCTTTATTTGGTGGTTTTTCGAACTTGTTTCTTTTGAGTGCCTGAGATACTACATCATTATTTGTGAGACATTGATGATCATGTGTTTGATCATAAGCTACACTTAATGCTTGCTTAATATTATTATCCTATCTATCTTGTGTGATCATTCACTTTTCTTGGTGATGAGTGCATGTATTTCATTCTTATCATTTTGAGCGCTCCACCAAGATGTATGTGACATGGAAGAGTAACCCATGACTCTAACTCTTTGTGCATTTGCAGTCCAAAGCAAATTTTAAATATGCACAAATTTAGGGGGAGCTCTTACTTATCACATACTTCTCAAAGCGACGATATATTTCTTGCTTATTATCATTTGTCGAAGCTTTGATCTATATGTTGTCATCAATTACCAAAAAGGGGGAGATTGAAAGTGCAACTATCCCTAGGTGGTTTTGGTAATTCATAACAACATATAGCTCATTGAGCTAATGCTATTCCAAGATGATTATTTCAGGAAAGCTCAATGATTGGCATGGCATGGATGTGAAAGTGGAACCCTCAAAATGCTAAGGACAAAGGATTGGCTCAAGCTCAAAAGCTCAAGACTCTTCATTTTATATTTTAGTGATCCAAGATCACATTGAGTCTTTAGCAAAAGCCAATACTATCAAGGAGGGATGAGGTGTTGCTTAATGAGCCTCTTGCTTCATGTGCTTAGTGATATGCTCCAAAACCCTCAACTACTTTCCCATATCCACATATGACCTAAACCCTAAGCCAAACTCGGTCCTACCGATTCTTCCTATCCGGCGCCACCGAGTTTCACTTGTCATTAGCCACTGCCAAACCCTAGCAATTCGGTCCTACCGATAGGGATCTCGGTCTCACCGAGATGGGGTTGCAAACTCTCTGTTTCCCTTTCGTAACTTTTCGGTCCCACCGAAAGAGCGAATCGGTCCCACCGAGATTGCAATGTAAACTCAGTGTTTCCCCTTTGTAACTTTTCGGTCTCACCGAGTTCCACTCGGTCTCACCGAAAGAGCAAATCGGTCCCACCGAGTTTGCCTGACCAACTCTCTGGTTAGCTAATTACCAAATTCGGTCTCACCGAGTTTGTGTAATCGGTCTCACCGAGATTACGTTATGCCCAAACCCTAACCATATCGGTCCTACCGAGTTGCATGTCAGTCCCACCAAAAATCACTAACGGTCACTAGGTTTACATTTTCGGTCCGACCGAGCTTATTGATTCGGTCCCACCGAGATTGGAAAACTGTGTAACGGTTGGATTTTGTGTGGAGGCTATATATACCCCTCCACCTTCTTCTCATTCAATGAGAGAGCCATCAGAACACACACACCGTTCCAACTCATATGTTCTGAGAGAGAACCACCTACTCATGTGTTGAGACCAAGACATTCCATTCCTACCATATGAATCTTGATCTCTAGCCTTCCCAAGTTGCTTTCCACTCAAATCCTCTTTCAACCAAATCCCTATGAGAGAGAGTTGAGTGTTGGGGAGACTATCATTTGAAGCACAAGAGCAAGGAGTTCATTACCTACACACCATTTGTTACTTCTTGGAGAGTGGTGTCTCCTAGATTGGCTAGGTGTCACTTGGGAGCCTCCGACAAGATTGTGGAGTTGAACCAAGGAGTTTGTAAGGGCAAGGAGATCGCCTACTTCGTGAAGATCTACCGCTAGTGAGGCAAGTCCTGTGTGGGCGATGGCCATGGTGGGATAGACAAGGTTGCTTCTTCGTGGACCCTTTGTGGGTGGTTGCTTCTTCGTGGACCCTTCGTGGGTGGAGCCCTGTGTGGACTCGCGCAACCGTTACCCTTCGTGGGTTGAAGTCTCCATCAACGTGGATGTAGGATAGCACCACCTATCCGAACCACGGGAAAAACATCCGTGTCTCCAATTGCGTTTGAATTCTCCAAACCCTTCCCTTTACATTCTTGCAAGTTGCATGCTTTACTTTCCGCTGCCTAATATACTCTTTGCATGCTTGCTTGAATCATGTGATGATTGCTTGACTTGTCCTAAATTAGCTAAAATCTGCCAAGAACTAAAATTGGGAAAAGGTTAAGTTTTTATTTGGTCAAGTAGTCTAATCACCCCCCCTCTAGACATACTTTCGATCCTACATGTTCCCTCAATATTGTCAACTTGTAAATAGTTTCAAAAAAATGTTCCATTAAAATTGTTGTAAAATAAATGTTCTTAGATTTTTGTTTCCCCTAACAGAATTTTTGTTCACTATTTTATTGTTTCCCTCAACAATGTTCCATCAATAATGTTCCCTTAGTAAGGATCTTTGTTCCCTAAATAACTGATGCAGAACAATTGTTTCGTTAAATTTGTTTATCGAAAACTATTCTGTAAGTAATGTTTCCTAAATTATGTTTGTTAGGAAATGTTCATTGAATACGGTTCACTAATTATTGTTTCCCCTAACAATGTTGACAATGTTCTCTCAATAATGACCACTTCAAAAGAGTTCCGTAAAAAATGTTCCATCAAAATTGTTGTCAAAGAATTGTTCTCAGGATTTCCCCAAGAAATAAAAAAGTCCCTAATGTTCCATTGTTTGCTAAATTTTTGTTCACTAATTATTTTGTTTCCTAAATAATGTCCCATCAATAATGTTCCCTCAATATGAATTATTCTTACCTCAGCCATGAATTTGGCATTAGAAGTTCTAACAAGATGTTTTATTCACTAATTATGTTTGTTTCCCGCAAATAATGTTGCAACCCTCAATAATGTCTACTTGAAAATAGTTTCCAAAAAAAATGTTTCATGAAAATTGTTGTAAAATAAATGTTCTTAGTTATTTGTTTCCCCTAACTGAATCATTCTTCACTATTTTATTGTTTCCCTCAATCCATCAATAATGTTCCCTCAATAAGCATTATTGTTCCTAAATAACTGATGCAGAAAAATTGTTCCGTTAAAATAATGTTCTTTAGGAAATGTTCACTAATTATTGTTTCCACTAACAATGTTGACAATGTTCCCTTAATAATGTCCACTTCAAAAGAATTTCGTAAAAAAAGTTCCGTGAAAATTGTTGTCAAAGAATTGTTCTTAGGATTTTCCAAAAATTTGAAAAAGTCCCCTAAATAATGTTCCGTAAGTAATGTTCCCTAATAATGTTGATAATGTTCCCTAAATAATGTTATGTAAGAAATGTTTGCTGAATTTTTGTTCACTAATTATTTTGTTTCCCTCAAAAATGTCCCATCAATAATTTTCTTACAATATAGGCACTACTGGAATCAGGATCTTTGCCGTCAGCCAGTTCTTTGTCGTCCGCTAGCTGACGGCAAAGGAGGTCTTTGCCATCAGCATACAGAAAGCTGACGACAAAGAAAGAGCATACAACAAAGATGGTGTTTGCCGTCAGCCAACTCTTTGCCATCTACTAGCAGACGACATAGAAGCTTTGACGTCTGCTAGCAGACATCAAAGAGGGAGGGTGGCGTACCAGCGAGGGCCTCTAACGGTGTAACACCCCGAGACCGATGTGCCAGGTGTCCTCTAGTTTTTCGCTGTTGTCGCCTTGTCATTGCTTGCGTGTCATGCATTGCATATCATGTCATCATGTGCATTTCATTTGCATACATGTTCGTCTCATGCATCCGAGCATTTTCCCCGTTGTCCGTTTTGCAATCCGGCGCTCCTATGTCATCCGGTGTCCCTTTCTACCTCTTTTCGTGTGCGGGTGTTAAACGTCTTCGGATTGGACTGAGACTTGTCATGCGGCCTTGGTTTACTACCGATAGACCACCTGTCAAATTTCGTGCCATTTGGACTTCGTTTGATACTCCAACGGTTAATCGAGGGACCGAAAAGGCCTCGTGTGTGTTGCAGCCCAACACCCCTCCAAAGTGGCCCAAAACCCACCTAAACCCCCTCCATTATCTCGGTCGTTCGATCACGATCGCGTGGCCGAAAAACGCACCTCATTTGGACTCTCCTAGCTCCCTCTACCTATAAATATGTGACCCTCCCGGAATTTTCACGGAGATGAAACCCTAGCCCCGCTCCTCGTGCCGCCGGACAAAATTCCCACCACCGGCCGGACATGTCCGTCTCCCCAGCCACCTCACTCTGACCAATCGGAGCATGCCACGTCAGCGCCGCCGCCCCGCTCGACCACTCCCCTTGCGCCACCTGTCGCCGCCACTCTCCTCCACCGCGCTGGCCCGTGGAGCCCATCGCGGGCCCGCACGGGCCCGGTCGCCACCGCCGCCCGTCTGTTGTCTCTCCGGCGCCCCGCTGTCGCCCTTTTCCCGGCGCCGACCACCGCGCTCGCCGCCGAACTCGCCGGCGTTCGTCACCGCGCCGCCCCGCCGCCATTCTTCCTCGCCGGAGCAGGAGCTCCTCGGCCTCCTCGACGTCCCATCGCCGGTCGGCAAGTCGCCGGATCACGCCGGCCACTGCGCCTCTACTTCCGTGCCCGTCGCCTCGGCCCCTCGTCGGCACGGCCCCCTCCTTCGCCGCCTCGCCTCGCCGGCGGGAACCGTCGTCGTCGCCCCTGCCTCCCCGATCCGATCGAGATCGAGGGAGACGGCGGTCTCATTGACCCTCCACGTGGGTGCGCAGTCCAGTTCTAGCCCAGATCCACCCGGCCCGCCTGCTTCCTCTCCAGATCTGGCCCACGACTTAGGGTGAGCGAGACTCCCCTATCCTCCGCTCAGTGCGTCCTGTAGCTATCCCACGCCCATGTTTTTTTTCACTAAGTCCCAGATCCTGCTAATTATTTTGCTTTTTCATCGCATCATAACTCATCACCCGTTGCTTCGATTCGCGCGTGTAGCATATCAAAATGTTCGTCTCGACGAGTACATCATTTCATTTCATTGCATCATTTTCATTTGAGCTCATCTTAGTGCCCGAAATGCTGTTGGAAGAGGGCTATGTGGTGAATTTGTCAGATCTGTTTCAGCAAATGGCATTTTGTCATTTTTGCCATGATTAATGTGTGCATGATATGACCCTGAGCTCTACATGTGTTTTGTTATATGCCATGCCATCTTTACAGTGGTGCTTGCCATGTATTTTTGTGATATTTGTGGTGACTAGGACAAGCTTGCAAAGTAGCGTAATCGGTAACGCTGATTTCAAGGACTTAGAATTTCACTAAGTCCTTGTCCTGATTTTGTCGTTATGCCATATGTTCATGTTGTTTCCTACTGATCCGTGCCTCTTTTGAGGATGTTCAGTAAGGATGTTTTGTTAACATTGTGGTGCTCTACCATCCATGTCTTTGTTTGCATTTATGGAGCAACCTAGGTTGAGTCATTCGAGCTCTACTTTTGTTATATCGTGAATCCTGGTAGATTGTTGACATGTTTAGCGATTTTGCCGAGGATGTTGCTATTGATCCGTGCATGCTATGTTGTTGTTCTTGCCATGTCTAGCTTCTATACCATGTCTTCTTGAAGGATGTATGCTTATTTTGTCATGTCATGCTTTGTAGTGAGTGCATCGAGCTCGTAAACATGCCTACTCGTTAACTGATTTGCATGCTCCAGTTTTTCACTAAGTCTGAATCTGTTTATGTTTTTGCCATGTTCACATGCTTGCAATTGTATTTTCTGATCCCTTTTGGCTCAAGGTCACTAAGGGACTTTTGTTAAGTGCTTTGAGTAGCTTCATTCCATGCCTTGCTTTGCGATGTTAAGTTCATGTAGCAGGTAGTTTTCATGCTCTAAAGTGTGCTTCCGGATGATAAATTCCAGACTTGTGTTAATTTCACTAACTCTGTAACCTGTTATCATTTGCTCTTTTGCCATGCTTGTTTGAACCTGTTAGTGAGTGAATTAGCCGTAGCTCAGTGTTCATCTTTTGCTAAGCATCTTGAGTGGATCCCTGCCATGTATTTTGTTGCCATGTTTGAGTGCTGTAGCATATTTAATTTGTTGCATTTAGATGGATACTTGCTGTTTATCGTAGAACAGTGCCATATTTGTTTTGCTTGCCATTTCCAAACCGTGCATCCGATTCTGGTGATCTTGATATCGATTTCAACCGAAATCACCTCACCTTTCCAGTGGCACTCTTTGCTTTCCAAGTTGAGGCCAGGTTTAATCATTCCTTTGCAAATCATGCATATGCATCACATACCGTGTCCCGCATATCATACCATGTTCGTGTGTGGTTTGTTTACTATGTTGTGTGCTTCTTTCCGGTGTTGCTTCTTCGGGTTGGTTCCGGTAACGTCGCATTTGAGAGGACCCGTTTGACTACGTCTGTTTGTCTTCTTCTTCATGGACTCGTTCTTCTTCCTTGCGGGATCTCAGGCAAGATGACCATACCCTCGAAATCACTTCTATCTTTGCTTGCTAGTTGCTCGCTCTTTTGCTATGCCTATGCTGCGATACCTACCACTTGCTTATCATGCCTCCCATATTGTTGAGCCAAGCCTCTAACCCACCTTGTCCTAGCAAACCGTTGTTTGGCTATGTTACCGCTTTGCTCAGCCCCTCTTATAGCGTTGTTAGTTGCAGGTGAAGATTGGAGCTTGTTCCATGTTGGAACATGGATATTTTTTTGGCATATCACAATATCTCTTATTTAATTAATACATCTATATACTTGGTAAAGGGTGGAATGCTCGGCCTTATGCCTGGTGTTTTGTTCCACTCTTGCCGCCCTAGTTTCTGTCATATCGGTGTTATGTTCCCGGATTTTGCGTTCCTTACGCGGTTGGGTTATAATGGGAACCCCTTGACAGTTCGCCTTGAATAAAACTCCTCCGGCAAGGCCCAACCTTGGTTTTACCATTCACCACCTAGCCTTTTTCCCTTGGGAGTCGCACATCCCGAGGGTCATCTTTATTTTAACCCCCCGGGCCAGTGCTTGTCTAAGTGTTGGTCCGAACTAGAGTCCTTTGCAGCGCCACCTCGGGGAAACTTGAGGGCTGGTTTTAGTTGTACGGAGCGCTCATCCGGTGTTGCCCTGAGAACGAGATATGTGCATCTCCTATCAGGATGTTGGCGCATCGGGCGGTCTTGCTGGTCTTGTTTTACCTGTCGAAATGTCTTGTAACCGGGATTCCGAGCCTCATCGGGTCTTCCCGTTAGAAGGAATATCCTTCGTTGACCGTGGGAGCTTGTGATGGGCTAAGTTGGCACACCCCTGCAGGGATTTGAACTTTCGAAAGCCATGCCCGCGGTTATGAGCAGATGGTAATTTGTTAATGTCCGTTTGTAGAAAACATGAAGTTGATCTTAATTAAAATACATCAACCGCGTGTGTAACCGTGATGGTCTCTTTCCAGCGGAGTCCGGGAAGTGAACACGGTGTTGGAGTTATGTTTGACATAGGTTGTTCTAGGATCACTTCTTGATCTTAGTTTTATCGACCCTCCCTTGCCTTCTCTTCTCTCTCTCATTTGCGTATGTTAGCCACCAAATATGCTAGTCGCTTGCTGCAGCTTCACCTCATACCATTACCCTTCCTATAATCTTAAATAGTCTTGATCGCGAGGGTGTGAGATTGCTGAGTCCCCGTGACTCACAGATACTTCCAAAACCAGCTTGCAGGTGCCGTTGAACCGTGCAGATGACGCAACCAAGATCAAGGAGGAGCTCGATGAAGACCTTGTCCTTTGTGTTGTTTCGTTCTAGTTGATCAGTAGTGGAGCCCAGTTGGGGTCGATCGGGGATCTGTGTAGCTTTTGGGGTAGTCTTCTTTTATTTTGGTTCCGTAGTCGGACCTTGATTGTATCTGGTTGATGTAATTCTTTATTCATGTAATTGTGTGAAGTGGCGAGTGTAAGCCAACTATGTATCTTTCCCCTTATTGTATTACATGGGTTGTTTGCGAAGATTACCTCACTTGCGACATTGCTTTCAATGTGGTTATGCCTCTAAGTCGTGCTTCGACACGTGGGAGATATAGTCGCATCGAGGGCGTTATAAATGGCCACTTTCTTTGCCGTCAGCTAGCGGACGGCAAAGAAAGTGGTCAACTAACATCCGTTAGCTAGGTTCTTTGTCGTCCGCTAGCAGACGACAAAGAGCTGTGACCTAAACTAAAGTGGCTAGCTCCACGCCCCTCTCTCTCCCGTCGCTCTCCCTCCCTCATCACACCCGCGCCGTCGCCCCGTGCCGCTCCACCGCCCCGCCTCGCCGCCCCGGCCCACTGCGCGCCCCCGCCCTGGCCGCCCCGGCGCCCCGCCCCGCCACCACGAGGCGCCTCGGCGCCCCCTCCTCCATCCCAGACACCCCCTACCGCACCTGAAGGTGAGACATCCCTCTTTTTTAGATTTAGTTTAATTAGGTTTAGTTTAATTTAGGCTTGGTTTAGTTTAGGTTTTGTTTCTATTTTTAGGTTTAGATTTAGTTTAGTTTAGGTTATGTTTATTAGGTTTAGTTTAGGTTAAGACGAAAGAAGAAAGATGAAAGAAGAAGAAGAAGAAGAAGAAGAGGAGGAGGAAGAAGAAGAAAAGGAGGAAGAAGAAGAGGAGGAGGAGGAGGAAGAAGAAGAAGATTAGGGGTGCATCACCGATGAAACCAGGTCGAGCGGGTTAGGGGGTTCCTCAGTGTCGATGGAACCCTAAATAGCAAGTATCGTCGGTGCGAGATACATGTGGTCGTCGGTGTCGAACACTACATCCACGTCCCAGAAGTGACACCGGCATCCGGTGTCCCACAACAACAGTTCTCGGCGTCGATGGCGGTCGAACACCATTGAGAATTTGTCTTGCACCCTCTGCGATGACGATTACAAGGCAAGTGTTGAAACTTGAAACACCCAAACTGACTCAAGTCAGTTTGGTTGTTTGAACTTTCAAAACTTGGCTTTAATCCTCATCGCAAAGGCTGCCAGACAAATTCGCCAAGGTTTTTGACCATCATCGGCCACGAGAACTATTGTTGCAGGACGCCGAGCGCCGACTTCACTTATGGGATGTGGATCTAGTGTTCAACGCCGAGCGCCACATGTATCTCGCACCAATGATACTTGCTATTTAGGGTTCCATCGGCGCCAAGGAACCCCCTAACTCGCTTGTCATGTTGTAAATATTTAGTTAGGTCGACGGAAAAAACAAAATTTCTATGTTACTCATCTTTTGATTTAAATGTGCAGCTTTTTCATTGTTGCGGGAGTTTAGTGTTCGACGAGCTCTGCCCCTGCGTTCGTGGGTGAGCACAAATGACATCTCCTCCTCCCCCCTTCATTTGCTCTGTTCCGTTCTTCGTGCCGATGAAACTTGCTAGCTATAGGTGTCTTCAATCATCAGTATGCGTGACCACTATGCGTCTCCCATTTGAAAGGGTTACATCTATAAATATGCATGCATTTGCATATTTATAACCGTGATTCTTTCGAATTGTCCAACCTTATCCATGGACAGCCCGAGTATGTGTAGATTGGGTTCGTTTTCCCATATGCTCTGCTTCGGATCCGATGCAGAATTTCGTCAGTGCCTCCCTGTTGTTCTCCAGGTACACATCCTCTATGCTTATTGCTAGATTATACGGTGTGGACATTTCATGGCGAGTCTACCCAACGTGCTAGAGCTGAGGTGCTTCGTCGTCGCACCGACGAGCATGGTACCGGGATGCAAACATGGTGCAAGACTTTGATGATGCTCGGGACTCGGACGATGAGATGGAGGAATCTGCAAAGGCCTTCAATGAAATGTTGGAGTCTTCAAAACGTCCTCTCCACGAGCACACACTGAGCTTTGTCAGTTGGATGCCATCTCACAAATAATGGCTCTGAAGGCTCAATTCAATTTGGGCAGAGAATGCTATGACGCAATGATGACATTATTTGGACGTTTTCTATCCAAAGGCCATGTACTACCTGCAAACCTGTACCCGTCAGACAAAATCCTCCATGCTCTTAAGATGCCCTATGAGAAGATACATGCCTGTGAGAAAGGATGTGCCTTATTTAGGCTTCAGTATGCGGACTTGAACTATTGTCCCATTTGCAAGTCATCCAGGTATGTTGTGGTAGACAATGGTATGGGCAAGAAGACGCAGACCAAAATCCCCGTTAATGTTCTTCAGTATATGCCAATCGTACCAAGACTTCAACGTCTTTTCATGGTCGAAGAGACGGCCAGACAGATGACATGGCACAAAACGGGCAAAAGAACCCAACTAGATGCAAATGGGAAGCTAATGATGGTGCACACATCAGACGGTGAAGCATGGAAGAGCTTCGATGCATTACATGATGACAAAGCAGCAGATCCGAGGCATCCTCGAGTCGGCATCAGCATAGATGGGTTCAGTGTGTTTGGTCTGACGACAACCCAATACTGTTGTTGGCCCGTATTTGTCTTTCCACTCAATCTCCCCCCTCGTACAGATTATGCAAAGAAAGAACATTTTCCCAACGTTGATAATTCCAGGGCCCAACTATCCGGGGAAGAATATGAATGTGTACATGCAGTCGCTGAAGGACGAATTGCAAGAAGCCCGAGATAATGGGTTCAAGACATACGACGCCTTTAGCAAACATAACTTCATAATGTGTGTCTGGTACATGTACTTGATGCATGACTTGCCGGCATATGCGCTATTCGTTGGCTGGTGTGTGCATGGAAGGTTCCCGTGCCCTACATGCAAGGGAGCTCTTGAGTTTCGTTGGCTTTAGGCTAGTCGCAAGTTTTCTTGCTTTGACATGCATAGACAGTTCCTGGATCCTTGCCATAAGTTCAGGAAAGACAAGAAGAACTTCATCAGAGGTAGAGTTGTCAAAAACTCTACACCACCTGCGTTGACAGGCCAAGATACCCTGGATCAGTTAAATGCTCTCGAGCCAGATCCAGAGCGTCCATGGTATTTCAAGGGGTATAATTCGAAACACGCTTGGACTCACAAGACATGCTTGTGGGATCTGCCTTACTTCAAAGACCTCCTTTGCCCACACAACATCGATGTGATGCACACTGAGAAGAATATCGCCGAGGCACTTTTTGTTACATTGTTTGGCATAGATGGGAAGTCAAAGGATAATACTAAGGCTAGAGTTGATCTGGAGGCGCTATGTGATAGTCCGCTACAAAACATGAAAGAACCGAAAGGAAAGCAGAACTGGACGAAGCCAAAGGCATGGTTCAATCTTGGAAGGCCAGCTATGAGGGAAATTATCTTGTGGGTGCAACAACAGTTGATGTTCCCCGATGGGTATGCTGCGAATCTAAAGAGGGGAGTGAGTCTTGATAAATTGAAGATATTTGGTCTGAAGAGTCATGATTGGCACATATGGATTGAGAGGGTAATGCCGGTGATGTTGCGTGGCTTCATCCCTGAGGATGAATGGCTAGTAGTGGCAGAGCTGAGCTATTTCTTCTGTGTTCTTTGTGCGAAAGAACTATCGCCTGGCCTGCTAGAAGAAATGGAAGAGTTGGCGCCGGAGTTGATCTGCAAGTTAGAGAAGATTTTTCCGCCAGGCTTCTTTAATCCAATGCAGCTCTTGATTTTGCATCTCCCAACCGAGGCAAGATTGGGGAGGGGGCACATGCAAAATCATTGGTGCTATGCCACTGAGAGGATGCAGAAGACACTACGAGCAAAATGTAAAAATAAACATAGAATTGAAGCATCGATGGGTGAGGCATTCATTACTGAGGAGGCGACAAACTTCGTGACAGCACACTACGAAGTCAAAAATCGTCATTTGCATAATCTGAAGCCTCAGTACAATGCCGACAAACCTAAAAAGGGTGGATCCAACCTTAGCCTATTCAAAGGGGATCTCGCACCAGCCGGTGATTCTAATTCCTTAACGTTGGATTTCGAAGAATGGCAAATCATTTCGTTGTATATCTTCACCAACCTAACAGAAGTGCGACCGTACAGCGTGTAAGTTCTCGGTACATTGTTTCGCAACTTCTAATTCCTTTGAAATGCTCTTATTCCCGGATAAATTTGATACAGTCGATACTCCACCAAATTCTCGTACGGAGCGGTGATCCAAAAGGATTCCATTGAAGAGTATGAGCTTCTGGCAAAGCATGGAGGCGGCTATCCCGGTTTCATCTCTTGGTTTAAAAAAACGGTAATTTCCATTAGACCATTTCATTTCTTCATCTAATTTGTGGCTAATGCAACAATCCCTTTCGTATTAAACTTGTAGGCTAATTCAGAGTTAATGGCGCTGAATTGAGACAAGTCGCTAATGGTTTTGACTTTAAGGTCCGTTCATTTGACAAATACGACATCAACGAGTATCGCTTTCGTACCTATGGCAAAGAGCTATCTATGGCCGATCGAAAGTCTACAAATTGTTGTGTCTCTATGATACGTGTCCAACGTATCTATAATTTTTGATTGCTCCATGCTATTATATTATCTGTTTTGGATGTTAATGGGCTTTATTTTACACTTTTATATCATTTTTGGGACTAACCTATTAACCGGAGGCCTAGCCCAAATTGCTGTTTTTTTGCCTATTTCAGTGTTTCGCAGAAAAGGAGTATCAAACGAAGTCCAAACGGAATGAAACCTTTGGGAACATGATTTTCTCAACAAACGTGATCCAGGAGACTTGGAGTGGGCGTCAAGAAACAATTGAGGAGGCCACGAGGCAGGGGGCACGCCTACCCCCTGGGCGCGCCCTCCACCCTCATGGGCCCCTCGTTGCTCCACCGACCTACTTCTTCCTCCTATATAAGTCCACGTACCCCGCAAACATCCAGGAGCACCACGAAAACCTAATTCCACCACCGTAACCTTCAGTACCCGAGAGATCCCATCTTGGGGCCTTTTCCGGAGCTCCGTCGGAGGGGGCATTAATCACGGAGGGCCTCTACATCAACTCCATGGCCCCTCTGGTGATGTGTGAGTAGTTTACTTGAGACCTTCGGGTCCATAGCTAGTAGCTAGATGGCTTCTTCTCTCTCTTTGGATCTCAATACAAAGTTCTCCTTGATTCTCTTGGAGATCTATTTGATGTAATCTTCTTTTGCGGTGTGTTTGTCGAGATCCGATGAATTGTGGGTTTATGATCCAGATTATCTATGAACAATATTTGATTCTTCTCTAAATTCTTTTATGTATGATTGGTTTATCTTTGCATGTCTCTTCGAATTATTAGTTTGGTTTGGCCTACTAGATTGATCTTTCTTGCAATGGGAGAAGTGCTTAGCTTTGGGTTCAATCTTACGGTGCTCGATCCTAGTGACAGTAGGGGAAACGACATGTATTGTATTGTTGCAATCGAGGATAAAAAGATGGGGTTTATATCATATTGCATGAGTTTATCCCTCTACATCATGTCATCTTGCTTAAGGCGTTACTCTGTTCTTATGAACTTAATACTCTAGATGCATGCTGGATAGTGGTCGATGTGTGGAGTAATAGTAGTAGATGCAGAATCGTTTCGGTCTACTTGTCGCGGACGTGGTGCCTATATACATGATCACGCCTAGATATTCTCATAATTATTCGCTTTTCTATCAATTGCTTGACAGCAATTTGTTTACCACCGTAATACTTATGCTATCCTAAGAGAAGCCACTAGTGAAACCTATGGCCCCCGGGTCTATTTTCCATCATACAAGTTTCCAATCTATTTTATTTTGCAATCTTTATTTTCAATCTATATCATAAAAATACCAAAAATATTTATCTTATTATTATTATCTCTATCAGATCTCACTCTTGCAAGTGGCCGTGAAGGGATTGACAACCCCTTTATCGCATTGGTTGCGAGGTTCTTATTTGTTTGTGTAGGTACGAGGTGACTCGCGCCTGGTCTCCTACTGGATTGATACCTTGGTTCTCAAAAACTGAGGGAAATACTTATACTGCTTTACTGCATCACCCTTTCCTCTTCAAGGGAAAACCAACACAGTGCTCAAGAGGTAGCAAGAAGGATTTCTGGCGCCGTTGCCGGGGAGATCTACGCCAAGTGAAGACATACCAAGTACCCATCACAACTCTTATCCTCCGCATTACATTATTTGCCATTTGCCTCTCGTTTTCCTCTCCCCCACTTCACCCTTGCCATTTTATTCGCCCTTTTTTCCTCTCGCCCTCTCTTTCTGTTTGCTTTCTCTCCGTTGCTTATGTGTTGGATTGCTTGCCTGTCACGATGGCTCAAGACAATACTAAATTGTGTGGCTTTGCCAATACCAACAATAATGGCTTTATTAGCACTCTGATTGCTCCTCTTACCGATGCTGAATCTTGTGAAATTAATACTGCTTTGCTGAATCTTGTCATGAAAGATCCGTTTTCTAGCCTTCCTAGTGAAGATGCCGCTACCCATCTAAACAACTTTGTTGATTTGTGTGATATGCAAAAGAAGAAAGATGTGGATAATGATATTGTTAAACTTAAGCTATTTCTGTTTTCGCTTAGAGATCGTGCTAAAGCTTGGTTTTCATCTTTGCCTAAAAATAGTATTGATTCATGGAATAAGTGCAAAGATGCTTTTATCTCTAAGTATTTTCCTCCCGCTAAGATCATCTCTCTTAGAAACGATATGATGAATTTTAAGCAACTTGATCACGAACATTGCACAATCTTGGGAGAGGATGAAATTAATGATACGTAATTGCCCTACACATGGTTTGAATTTATGGATGATTATACAGAATTTTTATGCCGGATTGAATTTTGCTTCTATAAATCTTTTAGATTCGGCCGCGGGAGGCACTTTTATGGAAATCACTTTAGGAGAAGCTACCAAACTCCTAGATAATATTATGGTTAATTATTCTCAATGGCACACTGAAAGATCTACTAGTAAAAAAGTGCATGCAATTGAAGAGATTAATGTTTTGAGTGGAAAGATGGATGAACTTATGAAATTGTTTGCTAATAAGAGTGCTCCTACTAATCCTAATTATATGCCTTTGTCTACTTTGATTGATAATAATAATGAATCTATGGATGTGAATTTTGTTGGTAGGAACAATTTTGGTAATAACGCGTATAGAGGTAATTTTAATTCTAGGCCATTTCCTAGTAATTCCTCTAATAATTATGGTAATTCCTACAACAATTCTTATGGAAATTATAATAAGATGCCCTCTGATTTTGAATCTAGTATTAAAGAATTTATTACTTCGCAAAAGAGTTTCAATGCTTTGATTGAAGAAAAATTGCTTAAGATTGATGAGTTGGATAGGAACGTGGATAGAATTTCTCTTGATGTTGATTCTTTGAAACTTAGATCTATTCCACCTAAGCATGATATCAATGAGTCTTTCAAAGCCATGAGAATTTCCATTGATGAGTGCAAGGAAAGAACTGCTAGGATGCGTGCTAAGAAAGATTGCTTTGTGAAAGCGTGTTCTTCTAGTTTTCATGATAATAAGGATGAAGATCTAAAAGTGATTGATGTGTCCCCTATTAAATCTTTGTTTTGCAATTTGAATCTTGATAATGATGGGAGTAGAGATGAGTCAACTTTAGTTAAAAGGCGTTCCAATGATTCGGAGTTTTTAGATCTTGATGCAAAAATTGTTAAAAGTGGGATTGAAGAGGTTAAAACTTTAAATAGCAATGAACCCACTATCTTGGATTTCATGGAATTTAATTATGATAATTGTTATTTGATAGATTGTATCTCCTTGTTGCAATCTGTGCTAAATTCTCCTCGTTCTTATAGTCAAAATAAAGCTTTTACTAAACATATCGTTGATGCTTTGATGCAATCTTATGAAGAAAAACTTGAGTTGGAAGTTTCTATCCCTAGAAAACTTTATGATGAGTGGGAACCTACAATAAAAATTAAAATTAAAGATCAAGAGTGTTATGCTTTGTGTGATTTGGTGCTAGTGTCTCCATGATTCCAAAAACTTTGTGTGATTTGCTAGGTTTCCGTGATTTTGATGATTGTTCTTTAAACTTGCATCTTGCGGATTCCACCATTAAGAAACTTATGGGAAGAATTAATGATGTTATTATTTTTGCAAATAGGAATTATGTGCCCATAGATTTCATTGTTCTTGATATAGATTGCAATCCTTCATGTCATATTATTCTTGGTAGACCTTTCCTTAGAACGATTGGTGCAATTATTGATATGAAGGAAGGGAATATTAAATTCCAATTTCCATTAAGGAAAGGCATGGAACACTTCCCTCGAAAGAAAGCTAAATTACCATATGAATCTATTTTGAGAGCCACTTATGGATTGCCTACCAAAGATGGTAATACCTAGATCTATCCTTGCTTTTATGCCTAGCTAGGGGCGTTAAACGATAGCGCTTGTTGGGAGGCAACCCAATTTTATTTTTATTCCTTGATTTTTGCTCCTGATTAGTAATAAATAATTTATCTAGCCTCTGTTTTGGTTGTGTTTTTTTGTGTTTAATTAGTATTTTTGCCAAGTAGAACCGTTGGGAAGACTTGGGGAAAGTCTTTTTGATCTTGCTGTAAAAAACAGAAACCTTAGCACTCACGAGAATTGCTGCCATTTCTATTTGGAAAGTGCTATTTAGTTAATTCTTTTTGCAGATAATTAATAGATAAATTCCTCACGTCTAGCAATTTATTTTAGAATCTTTGGGGTTCCATAAGTTTGCGTTAGCTAGAGATTACTACAGACTGTTCTGTTTTTGACAGATTCTGTTTTTCGTGTGTTGTTTGCTTATTTTGATGAATCTATGGATAGTAAAAGAGTTTATAAACCATCGAGAAGTTGGAATACAGTAGGTTTAACACCAATATAAATCAAGAATGAGTTCATTATAGTACCTTGAAGTGGTGTTTTCTTTTCTTTCGCTAACGGAGCTCACGAGATTTTCTATTTTGAGTTTTTGTGTTGTGAAGTTTTCCTGTTTTGGGTAAAGGTTTGATGGATTATGGAACAAGGAGTGGCAAGAACCTAAGCTTGGGGATGCCCATGGCACCCCAAGGTAAAATTCAAGGACACCAATGTAACACCCTCGATGCGACTATAGCTCCCACGTGTCGAGGCGCGACTTAGAGACATAATCGCATTGAAGGCATATGTCGCAAGTTAGGCAATCTTCACAACATCCCATGTAATATGAATAATAAAGGGGAGAACATAGTTGGCTTACACTCTCCATGTCACATCAGAGTACATAAACAACATCCATCATCCAAACACTCATGGCCCGACTACGACGCCAAAATAGAAGAAAACCCAACATGCGACAACGGTCCCAATCAAACCCCAACTAGGGACCACTACTGATCATCAGGAAAAGACACGTAGTAACGCTGAGAGTCCTCGTCGAACTCCCACTTGAGCTCGTACTCGTCACCTGGAGCGGAATCACCTGGACCTGCATCTGGAGTTATAGTATATGTGAGCCACAGGGACTCAGCAATCTCGCACCCTCGCGATCAAGACTATTTAAGCTTATAGGAAGGAAAAAGGCAAATATATGTGGAGCTGCAGCAAGCGACTAGCATATATGGTGGCTAACTTATTCGCAAAAGAGAGCGAGAAGAGGAGGTAAAGCGCGAGCGAGAATCTAGAGGAACAACCTGCGCAAGCATTACTCCAACACCGTGTCCACTTCCCGGACTCCGCCGAGAAGAGGCCATCACGGTAACACACTCAGTTGATTCATTTTTAATTAATTAAGGTTCAAGTTATCTACAACCGGACATTAACAAATTCCCATCTGCCCATAACCGCGGGCACGACTTTCGAAAGTTCAATCCCTATAGGGGAGTCCCAACTTAGCCCATGACAAGCTCTCACGGTCAACGAAGGAATAGACCTCCTCCCAAGACATTCCGATCAGACTCGGTATCTCGGTAATTCAAGACACTTCGACAGGTTAAAACAAGACCAGCAACACCGCCCGAATGTGCCGAAAAATCCCGATAGGAGCTGCACATATCTCTTTCTCAGGGCACACTCAGATGAGCGCTCCATACAACTAAAACCAAACCTCGAGTTTCCCCAAGGGGGCGCTGCACAGGACTCTAGTTTGGACCAAAACTCAGAGGAGCACTGGCCCGGGGGGGGGGGTTTAAAATAAGATGACCCGCGGGCTCCGAAAACCCGAGGGAAAAAGAGGCTTGGTGGGAAATGGTAAGACCAAGGTTGGGCATTGCTGGAAAAGCTTTAATCAAGGCGAACTATCAAGGGGTTCCCATTATAACCCAACCGCGTAAGGAACGCAAAAACCGGGAACATGACACCGATATGACGGAAACTAGGGCGGCAAGAGTGGAACAAAACACTAGGCGAGAGGCCGAGCCTTCCACCCTTTACCAAGTATATAGATGCATTAAGATAACGAGGCAATATAATGATATCCCAACAAGTAAATAAAAGATGTTCCAACAAGGAACGGCCTCCAATCTTCACCTGCAACTAGCAACGCTATAAGAGGGGCTGAGCAAAGCGGTAACATAGCCAATCAACGGTTTGCTAGGACAATGGTGGGTTAGAGGTTTGACATGGCAATTTGGGAGGCTTTCAAGCAAGTGGTAGGCATCGTAGCAATGGCATAGCAAAAGAGCGAGCAAACTAGCATAGCAAAGATAGTAGTGATTTCGAGGGTATGATCATCTTGCCTGCACAGTTGTCAGAGTTGACTGGATCCTCACAAGCAAACTCAACGGGCTCCTCGGTAGCGAACTCGTCTCCCGGCTCTACCCAAACAAGACAAACAAGCAACAAGGATACAATCAACCACGTGCAAGACCAAGCAATATGATGAAATGAAGATATGCTACGCGGGATGCGATGCGGGATGCAAAATGCAAGATATGACAGGAAATGCATGCACCTGGCCTCAACTTGGAATTCCAAGGGTGCCACTGGAAAGATGAGATGAAATCGCTTGAAAACGATATAAAGAACGTTGGAATCGGAGTTACGGTTTGGAAATGGCAAGCGTTTAAAAAATGACACCGGTCTGTGATTTACAGCAAGTAGGCATCTAAAAGCAATGAAATGAACATGCTACAGCCACCAAACATGACAACAAAATACATGGCAGGGATGCACATAAGATGCTTAACAAAATACTAGCACTGAGCTACGGCCGATTCATCCAATATGAGGTTCAAACAAGCATGGCAAAAACGCAAATGCAAAACAGATTCCAGACTTAGTGAAATTAACACTTGTCTGAAATTTCAGATCACGAAGCCCTCTTCGGAACAGCAAAACAACATGATACATGACATGATTAAGACAAGTAATAACATGGCATGGAGATACTCAACAAGCTTAACAAAAGTCCCAAAGTGACCTGGGGCCAAAAGGGATCACAAAATATACTAACGGGCACACGAACATAGCTAAAACACAGTCAGTTTTCAGACAGTGAAAACTGAGACATGCTGAAATATAACTCACGAAGGCATGTAAACGAGCTCGATGCACTCACTACAGTGCAATTCATGGCAAGGAAAGCATACATCCATAAATAAGGCACAAAATACAAGCTATACATGGCAAGAACAATGGCATGGCATGCACGGATCAACTACAATAACATCGGCAAAATCGCAAACTAGTTGACGATCTGCCCAGATTCACAACGAAGCAAAAGTAGAGCTCGATTGACTCAAGCTAGGGTGCTCCGTAATTGCAAACAAAGACATGGATGGATAGAGCATAACATGATTAACAAAACTCCTTTACTGATCATCCTCAACAGAGGCACGGATCACTAGGAAACAAGCTGAACATATGGCATCATGAACTAAATAATCCCAGACTTAGTGAAAACTACTAAGTCCCTGAAAACAGATTTACCGGGTGCCTCACTTTGCAAGCTTGCACAAGTCACCACACACATCCTAAAAATGCATGGGTTGCACCTCTGGAAAGAAGACAAAATGCTTAACAAAACACATGAAGGACTCACAGGCATAGCATGCACACAATAATCATGGCAAAAATGACAAAAGTCTAAGATGAACTAGCAGATCTGACAATTAACTCACGAAGCCTCCTTCTAACAGCATTTTGGGCATCAAGATGAGCTCAAATGAAAATGATGCAATGGAATGAAATGATGTACTCGTCGAGGCGAACATTTTGATATACTATATGCCCAAATTGGAGCTATGGATGCGGAGATATCACCGGTCAAAGTATGCACAAAAAATTAAGGGGGAGAGGGAAAAGTCAACCGTGAGGAGATATTTTTGGATCTAGATCTGGAATCACTGTTCACGCACGGAATCCGAGGCTCACCGGAGATGAACTTGAAGCTCGCCGGTGATGGAGACTTCGCCAGATCCGGCCGGTGCTCCGGTCGCCGGAGTAGAGGAGGGGGCCGGCCGGGGAGAGGAAGGGGCCGGGCGGCGTTGCGGCGGCGGCGGCTCCCGAGGCGGCGGCGGGGGCGGCGCGAGGCGGCTGATGGCGGTGGCGGCTCCGGCCCGTGATGGCGCGCAACGGCGGCGCGTGAGCTCCGGCCGCCGGAGCTGGGAGAGGCGGCGGGGTCGAGCGGCGTTGGGCGGCGGAGCGCGTACGGGCTCGCGGGTGCCCGGATCGGGCCTCCCGGGCCGGCGGCGGTGGTGGTTGGCGCTGCCCACGTGGCAGCGTCTGGTAGGCTGAGGGGGCGCGGCGGACGTGTCCGGCTAGGCTCCGTACATGTCCGGCGGTGCGGGGATCTGTTTTTTTAGACTAGGGTTTCAGGGAGAGAGAGATCCGAAAACGAAGGGGGGTGTATTTATAGGCATAAGTGGAGCTAGGAGAGTCCAAATGAGGTGCGGTTTTTGGCCACGCGATCGTGATCGAACGCTCTAGATGATGGAGCAGAGTTTGGTGGGTTTTTGGGCCAAATTGGAGGGGTGTTGGGCTGCAACACACACGAGGCCTTTTCGGTCCCTCGGTTAACCGTTGGAGTATCAAACAAAGTCCAAATGGTACGAAACTTGACAGGCGGTCTACCGGTAGTAACCCAAGGACGCTTGGCAAGTCTCGGTCCAATCCGGAAATGTTTAATCCCCACACACGAAAGAAAGCTAGAAATGACCACCGGAGGAGAACGAAGCGCCGGAATGAAAAACGGACAACGGGGAAAATGCTCGAATGCATGAGATGAACACGTATGCAAATGCAATGCACATGATGACATGATATGAGATGCATGACAACAAAAAACAACACACAGAGACAAAGACCCAAATTCGAGGAAATAAATATAACTTAACGCTAGAAACGGCAAGAGTTGGAGTACAAATAGGGAAAGTTACATCCGGGGTGTTACAACACTCCACCACTACAAAAAGATCTCGTCCCGAGATCTAGGACTGAAAGAACTCCGGGTACTCAGAACGGAGGTGATCCTCGCGTTCCCAGGTAGCTTCACGGTCGGAATGGTGTGACCACTTGACTTTGAGAAATTTGATTGACTTGTTGCGAGTCTTGCGTTCAGTCTCTTCAAGAATAGCAACTGGGTGCTCACGATAAGAGAGATCTTCTTGGAGCTAATGTCCTCGAAGTTGACGGTGCGGTCAGGAGTCTTGAAGCACTTTCGAAGCTGAGAGACATGGAACACGTCATGAACATTTGCAAAGTTTGAAGGAAGCTCGAGTTGATAGGCGAGGTCGCCTCTCTTGCTGACAATCTTGAAAGGTCCCACGTATCTAGGGGCAAGCTTCCCTTTGATACCGAAGCGACGAGTACCTTTCATAGGAGAGACGCGGAGGTAAACATGATCTACGATCTCGAAAGCCAAATCACGGTGCTTACTATCATAGTAGCTCTTCTGGCGGGATTGGGCTGCTTTGAGGTTATCACGAATGACTTTGCACATTTCTTCTACTTCTGTGATTAAGTCGTTACCCAAAAGCTGACGTTCACCGGTTTCAGACCAGTTGAGAGGGGTACGGCACTTCCTGCCATACAGAATTTCAAAAGGGGCCTTGCCCGAACTTGCTTGAAAACTATTATTGTAGGAGAATTTAGCATAAGGAAGACAATCCTCCCACTTCATGCCGAAGGAGATCACACAAGCCCTGAGCATATCTTCAAGAATCTGGTTGACACGCTCGACTTGACCGCTTGTTTGAGGATGGAAAACAGTGCTGAAGCGGATGTTGGTGCCCATGGCCTTCTGAAAAGAATCCCAAAACTTTGAGGTAAAGATGCTGCCACGGTCTGAAGAGATCACTTGAGGAATACCGTGCAGAGAGACAATGCGAGAGGTATAGAGTTCCGCCAATTGAGCTGCGGTGATTGACTCTTTGATAGGCAGGAAGTGAGCCACTTTGGTGAGCTTGTCGATGACAACGAATATAGCATCATTGCCACGCTTGGACTTTGGAAACCCAGTCACGAAGTCCATCTCAATGTGGTCAAACTTCCATTCTGGAATGGCAAGAGGTTGGAGGAGACCTGCTGGCCTTTGGTGTTCTGCCTTCACTCTTCTGCAGACATCACATTCATTCACGAATTGAGCGATCTCGCGCTTCATTCGAGTCCACCAATAAGCTTGCTTGAGGTCCTGATACATCTTCGTGCTCCCAGGGTGGATGGAGAGGAGAGAATTGTGAGCCTCATTCATGATCACTTTACGGAGGTCACCTTTGGGTACAACAATTCGATCCTCGAAGAAGAGAGTGTCCTTGTCATCAAGGCGGTAGCACTTGTACTGGCTCTTGGCAATCCCAATATTCACCTTTTTCACCATAGCATCAAGAAGCTGTGCTTGGCGAATCTGGTCTTCTAAGGTAGGAGAGACTTGAAGGTTGTCAAGGAAACCTTGAGGAACAACTTGCAGATTAAGTTTGCGGAAAGCTTCACAAAGCTCGGGTTGATAAGGCTTGAGAATCAGACTGTTGCAATACGCTTTCCTGCTCAAAGCGTCAGCAATCACATTAGCCTTGCCTGGAGTATACTCAATACTTGGATTATACTCTTGAATCATTTCGACCCAATGAGTTTGCCTAAGGTTGAGATTAGGCTGAGTGAAAATGTACTTGAGACTCTTGTGATCAGTGAAAATGTCCAGTTTTCTTCCCAATAGAAGATGTCTCCAAGTCAACAGAGCATGCACAACTGCCGCCAACTCGAGATCATGAGTGGGGTAGTTCTTCTCATTAGGCTTCAACTGGCGAGATGCATAAGCAACAACTTTCTTCTCTTGCATCAATACTGCTCCAAGACCTTGGAGAGAGGCATCACAAAAGACCTCGTACGACTTGGATTCATCAGGCGGAGTCAGAACTGGAGCAGTGATCAATTTCTCTTTCAAAGTGTTGAAAGCAATATCACACTCCGGAGACCAAACGTACTTGACGTGCTTCTGAAGAAGATTTGGGAGAGGCTTCGCGATCTTAGAAAAGTTTTCAACGAATCTTTGGCAATAGCTTGCGAGACCGAGAAAACTGCGGAGTTGCTTCACGTTCTGAGGAGGTTCCCAATTCACAATTGCAGACACCTTCTCGGGATTCACGGCAATGCCCTTGGCAGAGATGATATGGCCAAGATAAAGAACCTCATCGAGCCAAAATTCACACTTGGAGAACTTGGCGTAGAACTGATGTTCCCTGAGCTTATCAAGAACCAAACGCAAGTGCTTGGCATGATCTTCCTTGTTCTTCGAGAAAACCAGAATGTCGTCGAGATAGACCAAAACGAAGTCATTGGTGTAGGCGTTGAAGATGAAGTTCATCATGCGAGAGAACATCAGAGGAGTGTTGGCGAGGCCAAAAGACATGACAGTGTATTCATATGAACCAAAGCTTGTTCTGAATGCTGTCTTGGGAATATCTTCTTCACGAATGCGAATTTGATGATAACCCATACGAAGATCAAGCTTGGAGAATACTTGGGCACCTTTGAGTTGTTCGAACAGCTCATTGATGTTTGGAAGTGGGTATTTGTTCTTGATGGTCTTCTTGTTCACTGGACGGTAATCAACACAAAGTCGGTCCGTTCCATCCTTCTTCACAAAAAGAACACCACAACCCCACGGAGAAGAACTAGGCCGGATAAGACCCATTCTTTCTTGCTCATCGAGTTGCTTCTTCAGCTCCTTCAACTCTTCAGGTCCGAGTTTGTAAGGACGTTTGCACACAGGTTCCGTGCCAGGCTCAAGTTCAATAACGAATTCAACTGGCCGGTGCGGAGGCATTCCTGGGAGCTCTTCTAGAAAGACGTCTTGATATTCGCAAACGACTGGAATTTGAGTGATAGCATCCAATTCACCCTTCTCATTGAGAGAAAACAGACGAATGCGAATTTGACAATTAACTCATGAAGCCTCCTTCTAACAGCATTTTGGGCATCAAGATGAGCTCAAATGAAAATGATGCAATGGAATGAAATGATGTACTCGTCGAGACGAACATTTTGATATACTATATACCCAAATCGGAGCTACGGATGCGGAGATATCACCGGTCAAAGTATGCACAAAAAATTAAGGGGGAGAGGGAAAAGTCAACCGTGAGGAGATATTTTTGGATCTAGATCTGGAATCACTGTTCATGCACGGAATCCGAGGCTCGCCGGAGATGAACTTGAAGCTCGCCGATGATGGAGACTTCGCCGGATCCGGCCGGTGCTCCGGTCGCCGGAGTAGAGGAGGGGGCCGACCGGGGAGAGGAAGGGGCCGGGCGGCGTTGCGGCGGCGGCGGCTCCCGAGGCAATAATAAATTTATTATTTATTTCCTTATAATCATGATAAAGGTTTATTATTCATGCTAGAATTGTATTAACCAGAAACATAATACATGTGTGAATACATAGACAAACAAAGTGTCACTAGTATGCCTCTACTTGACTAGCTCGTTAATCAAAGATGGTTATGTTTCCTAACCATGAACAATGAGTTGTTATTTGATTAACGGGATCACATCATTAAGAGAATGATCTGATTGACATGACCCATTCCATTAGCTTAGCACCCGATCGTTTAGTATGTTGCTATTGCTTTCTTCATGACTTATACATGTTCCTATAACTATGAGATTATGCAACTCCCGTTTACCGGAGGAACACTTTGGGTACTACCAAACGTCACAACGTAACTGGGTGATTATAAAGGAGTACTACAGGTGTCTCCAAAGGTACATGTTGGGTTGGCGTATTTCGAGATTAGGTTTTGTCACTCCGAGTGTCGGAGAGGTATCTCTGGGCCCTCTCGGTAATGCACATCACATAAGCCTTGCAAGCATTGCAACTAATGAGTTAGTTGCGGGATGATGTATTTACAGAACGAGTAAAGAGACTTGCCGGTAACGAGATTGAACTAGGTATTGGATACCGACGATCGAATCTCGGGCCAGTAACATACCGATGACAAAGGGAACAACGTATGTTGTTATGCGGTCTAACCGATAAAGATCTTCGTAGAATATGTAGGAGCCAATATGGGCATCCAGGTCCCGCTATTGGTTATTGACCGGAGACGTGTCTCGGTCATGTCTACATTGTTCTCGAACCCGTAGGGTCCGCACGCTTAAGGTTACGATGACAGTTATATTATGAGTTTATGCATTTTGATATACCAAAGGTTGTTCGGAGTCCCGGATGTGATCACGGACATGACGAGGAGTCTCGAAATGGTCGAGACGTAAAGATTGATATATTGGAAGCCTATGTTTGGATATCGGAAGTGTTCCGGGTGAAATCGGGATTTTACCGGAGTACCGGGAAGGTTACCGGAACCCCCCGGGAGCTAAATGGGCCATGATGGGCCTTAGTGGAAAAGAGAAGAGGCAGCCCTACATGGGCTGCGCGCCTCCCCCTTCCCATAGTCCTATTAGGACTAGGAGAGGTGGCCGGCCCCCCCTCTCTCTTTTCCCCCTCCGCGAATCCTATTCCAACTAGGATTTGGGGGGGGGAATCCTACTCCCAGAGGGAGTAGGACTCTCCTGGCGCGCCACACCTTGGCCGGCTAGCCTCCCCCCTCTAGTCCTTTATATACTGAGGCAGAGGCACCCTAGAACACACAAGTTGATCCACTCTATTCCTTAGCCGTGTGCGGCCCCCCCAGCCACCATAGTCCTCGATAATACTGTAGCGGAGTTTAGGCGTAGCCCTGCTGCTGTAGTACATCAAGATCGTCACCACGCCATCGTGCTGACGGAACTCTTCCCCGACACTTTGCTGGATCGGAGTCCGGGGATCGTCATCGAGCTGAACGTGTGCTCGAACTCGGAGGTGCCGTAGTTTCGGTGCTTGATCGGTTGGATCGTGAAGACGTACGACTACTTCCTCTACGTTGTGTCAACGCTTCCGCAGTCGGTCTGCGTGGGTACGTAGACAACACTCTCCCCTCTCGTTGCTATGCATCCCCTCTTTCGTCTTCGTCTATCGGTAACTTTACTTGGAGCTATATTTTTATTCACCACATGATATGTGTCGGTGTACAAAAAGAGGGGTACACTTTTTGTACCCCTGTAACTGTGCACGGGAAGTCTGAGCCACGGGAACCACCACACCAAGCAAGGCAAGGGAGGTGAGCCAGGGTAAGACCGAAGCTCAAGAGAACTACGACGCCAAGGCCAAGACCACGAAGAGCAAAGGGGACGAAGCGGACTCCCCCGGCAAGATCCTTGCCGGGAGACAGTTCTAGCAGCCCTGGCAAGACCCTTGCCGTGGCGACTCGTCCCGCGCCTACGGAGCAAATCACCCTTGAGTCCACTGCCCCCAAAGGGCAAGGATTCGGGAGACATCCCCGTGGCGGCATGCAGATCTTTGTAAAGATATTCAAGATCAGATACGCACTAAGGAGACGACAACCCTTGGCGGGATCCCAGCCGAGGAAGACCACAAGGCCCCCGGCAAGCGCCTTGCCGGGGATGACAGCAGGCGCCTCGGCAAGACCCTTGCCAGGGCCCCGGCAAGGCCCTTTCCGAGGACACCCGCGGGGCCACCATCAGGCCCACGCCGACTAAACCTCCACCACCGCATGCATGCAGCTGCCGACCCAACCAGCTGGGCAGGCACCTGCGTGGCGGCATGCAGATCTTCGTGAAGACCCACCACTGCGCCACCTCAGCTGCCTGCCTACCTACGTGGCATCTCAGGCATCGCTGGCCAGGGCGTGTGTCGACACAAGAAGGAGCAGGGACAGACGAGACAGATCTCTCCCCCGTCCCCGATAAAGCAAGGACACCTAAGCAAGACGCATTAAATGCGCCTTGTCATGTAATTCAAGGGATAACCTCGCATCACTATACCCTTTCCAGCTCCTGTGTGCCACTGTGGCAACCCCTTTTTTCTATAAAAGGAGGCCCGAGGCGACCAGGAGAAGGATTCGGCTTTTTGGAGCTCCTCACGCCCCATAGCTAGCTCAAGAACACAGATATACAATCCACCAAAGCAGGAGTAGGGTTTTACGCATCCTCGCGGCCTGAACCTGGATAAATGAACCGTGTGCTACCTGTTAGATCCGCTCTTCCCACGACCCCGCACCCCGCTAACCATAGTAGGGATTCTTGTGATCCCATAGGTGTCGTTCCCACTGACATCTTTGGCGCGCCAGGTAGGGGGGCGTAGTTGTGAGAATCGGCTTTAGCAGTTAGTTCGGTGCTTCTTCATCATCATGGCTCCCAAGAAGAAGACGATGGTGGCGGTTGGCCAGTCGGAAGCCGGACAGCCCGTCCCGACGCGGGGGAGCAGCGGACCGGTCGCAGAAAGGACTCGGGGCGCTTCTCGCGAACACCAACACCATCCCAGCAGCCGGAGTTTGGGAGGCGGCGATGTTTGTGCGCCTGGTAATGGGCCACACGTTGCCAAATCCAAAGGCAGAGCCAGGCCCTTCGTGGGTGGAGCGGGGCCTTCCAAGGTCATCGCCGCCCTGCCCGAAGGCGACGCAAGGACCTCCAAGACTCCCACGCCGGCGCCAACAGCGCGCTCCTCCCAGGCAGCGCGCGACGAACGGCGTAATCACGCTGAAGATCCCAAGCGTTGCCGCGGGAAGAGCCCCGAGTGCCACTCCCGGGACGTAGAAGACCTGCCCACTCGCCGAGGCGCTGGTGAAAATGGCATGCGACCACGGGGTCGTGATAGAGCTCCTTCTGACATGGTCAGAAGTCGAAGCGCGTCGCGATCCGTGCAGGTTTTGCCGCCACCGACGCCAGTAGAGGCCCTGGCACGTGCGCAGTTGCTCCTCGACTTTCCTCCCACTACGGGGAAACTCGACGAATTGAGAGCCACTATGCGAAGCCTTGTTGCGGTGGCCCACAAAGACGAACCAAGTCTGGTGGGGCCCCCGGGTCGACGCTCCGATGGAGTCCCGCGGACCAGTGGTGGAAAAGCTGGCGGCGCCGCGACCACGCGCCAAGTTCTTCGGGAACGAGCCCATGAAGACGCTCGAACCACTATTGAGCGCCGGCGCGGAGCACGCCACTAGTCAGACAGGCGAGCAGGGCCTGCTGTGAACCACCCGGCCCCGGAGAGCCCTGGAGGCCTACCTTACGAGGTAGGCTGTCCGGCTTTTACCCATGAGTTGCGGCAGTTCCAGTGGCCCACTCACCGCACCTTCAAACCCGACGTTGGCGAAAAGTACAGCGGCAAGACTCACCCGTCTGAGTTCCTCAGCATCTAGACCATCGCGATGCAAGCCGCCGGAGCCCGTGACAATAAAGTGCTTGCAAATTACTTTCCATTGGCTCTTAAACCCAACGCCATGTCGTGGTTGATGCACTTGCCGGTAGACTCTATTTCCTCCTGGTCAGATTTGTGCCATGAGTTTGTAGGCGCCTTTACTGGAGGTCACCAAGCCCATGGCCAAGCAAGCGACCTGCATGTCATTCCCCAGAAGGGAGGCGAGAGTCTGCGCAAGTATATACAGAGGTTCAGCCGGGTACAGTATAATATCCCTGATGTTCACCCTGCCGCCATCATCAGTGCGTACCATCAGAACGTGCGTAACCGCAAGATGCGCGAAGAACTGGCAATGAACAAGGTGAAAGATGTGGCAGAACTCTATGTTCTTGCTGACAGATGTGCCCGAGCTGAAGAGGGAAGGAAGTACCCCGGCGAAGATGCCGACGTGGAAACCGACTCCTCAGATGAGGATACTGCCGCCCCGGCGAAGAAAGGCCGGCGCCGCAACAGGAAGCACAAAGGTAAAGCTGTGCTTGCCGTCGAGGGATCTGACGACACCGGCTCTGCCAAGAAAACCAAGGCAGATGACCCCGACAAGGAAATTGCCGGATGTATTGCCTGCCGGGCCTTGGCGGCTGCCGAGAAGCCAGGAAACTCCAAGAAGCAATACTGCAAGATCCATCGCACCAAAGGCCATGATCTCTAGAACTGCCGACAGGTTGAGCTCCTTGCTGAGAAGCAGAGGGCTGAATATGAGAGGCGGGACAAGGAGAAAGCCCTGGACGGTGCTGAGGGGTCCGGCAAGAAGCATGGCGGCCAGGCGGGCCGTCGCAGCAAAGATAAATAGCAGGAGAGGCCCGCCCGGGGCCATGACAAAAAGCCAGAAGACGATGATCATGAAGAGGATGATGAGTCTGGTGACCAAGAATTTCAGAAAGCTACAGAGGCCATGTGCATCGATGGCGGCGCCTCGCTGCATACCTCTCACCGCCAGCTTAAACAGTGGGCGCGTGAGATTACAGCGGCGGAACCATCGTTTGATGCCCAAAGGCCGCTGAAGTGGTCCAGCACACCTATCATTTTTGACACTGAGGATCACCCTGATCGCACTACTGCAGTCGGGTGCTTGCCATTGTTGGTTTCACCAACAATACGCAACCTCAAGGTGACAAAGATGCTAGTCGATGGCGGGGCCGGTCTGAACTTAATCTTGCCTGCCGTGATCGAGAAATTGCAGATTCCTGATGAAGACCTCGAAGATATGGGCACGTTTCAGGGGGTCAACCCAGGAAGAAGTCAACCAAATGGAAAGGTCACGTTGCCCGTGACTTTTGGGAGTGATCTGAACTACATGACAGAAAGGATTGTGTTCGACGTTGCCAAGATCCCCTTGCCTTACAATGGGATCCTTGGCCACCCAGCGCTGGCCAAGTTCATGGCGGCGTCACATTACGCCTACAACACCCTGAAGATGCCGGGGCCTGTGACGATCATCACCGTCCCATCAGACAAGAAGGATGCGGTAATTTGCGCTAACCAACTCTACCAACAAGCAGTTGCAGCAGCCGCCGCTGCTAAGGCTCTTGCTCCTGCCGCTGGAGCCCCGGGAAGGCAAAAGAAGAAGACCGGTGAGACCTCAGGCACCCATTCCGGCAAGCGCACCTCTTCGGAGTGTAGCGCTCCCGTCGAGGACGTGCCAGAGAGCTCCGTTGACAGAAACAAGAAGTCCAGGGCCACATCGCCGGGAACCAAGAAGGTTTCTGTCAAGGAGGACGGCACGGGAGGAGCTTTTACCATAAGCTCCACCCTTGACGACAAATAGGAAGACGCACTCGTCACCTTCCTGCGGGAAAATGTCGATGTGTTTGCATGGCAAGCATCCGACATCCCCGGCGTTCCCAGGGAGGTGATTGAGCACCACCTTGCTGTCTGTCCTCATGCGCAGCCCGTCACGTAGAAGGTCAGAAAGCAATCTTTGGAACGACAAGAGTTCATCACAGAGGAGATCCGGAAACTGGAAGCATCGGGTTTGGTAAGAGGAGTGCTCCATCCAACGTGGTTGGCCAATCCGGTGGTAGTGCGCAAGGCAAATGGGAAGTAGAGGCTGTGTATTGATTACACAGATATTAATAAGGCTTGTACCAATGACCCCTTCCCGTTGCCGCGCATCGACCAGATTGTTGACTCCACAGCTGGGTGTGATCTGTTGTCATTCCTCGATGCCTACTCCGGCTACCACCAGATCTTCATGACAAGGGAAGATGAAGAGAAAACGACATTCATCACCCCATGTGGTACGTATTGCTTTATACGGATGCCTTTCGGGTTGAAGAGTGCTGGTTCAATGTTTGCAAGGGCGGTCCAGATTGGATTTGAACCCCAGCTCCATAGAAATATGGAAGCTTATATGGATGATATAGTGGTCAAAACCAAGAACAGGGCAACCCTCATATCAGATTTACAAGAAACATTTGCAAACCTACGCAAGATCAATCTCAAGCTAAACCCTGAGAAGTGCGTCTTCGGCGTCCCGTGTGGCAAGCTTCTTGTGTTCTTTGTGTCACAGCGTGGGACAGAGGCCAATCCGGACAAGATCAAAGCTATAGAGCAGATTGAAGCGCCCAAGCGAGTCAAGGATGTGCGTCGGCTTGCTGGTTGCGTTGCCGCCATGAGCAGGTTCATTTCCATGTCGATGGAGTGGACGCCAGAAGCCGAATCAGCATTGCAAGATTTGAAGAGGTACCTCTCCTCCGCGCCAATACTAGTTGCGCCTAGGCCACAGGAACCGTTGCTGCTGTACCTGGCGGCAACGAACCAGGTGGTCAGCGCCGCACTAGTGGCGCAGAGAGAAATTGATGATGAGGTAATAGCAGCGACGGAGCCCGATGCCACCGATGCCGAGACGATGCAGCCAATTGAAGTGCCGCCGAAGAAGAAAATGATGCAGAACCCGGTCTACTTTGTTAGTTCCCTCCTGCAGGGGGCTAGATCGAGGTACTCCGGTGTGCAGAAACTGCTCTTCGGCCTTCTTATGGCCTCGAGGAAGCTGCGTCACTACTTCCAGGCGCACGAAATCACTGTCGTCACTCGCCTCCCTCTGCAACGGATATTGCACAATCCAGACGCAACGGGAAGGATCGTAGAGTGGGCACTGGAACTGTCCAGCTTTGGCCTCAAGTTTGAGAGTACCTCAATGATTCAAAGCCGAGTCCTGGCGGAGTTCGTTGCAGAATGGACCGCGACGCCTGACGAAGAAACCCAAGAGACTGCTCTCCCTGGCAAGGAGGCAAGTTGCGACTGGATCATGTACTTTGATGGAGCTTTCTCCTTACAGGGCGCCGGGGCTGGCGTACTGCTTGTCGCGCCCACCGAAGAGCACCTCAAGTACATGATCCAGATGCACTTCCCCAGGGAGGTGTCAACAAACAATACGGCTGAGTACGAAGGGCTGCTTGCCGGTCTTAGGATTGCGGCGGACCTCGGAATCAAGAAACTCTTCATCAGTGGCGACTCGCAACTTGTCGTCAAGCAAGTCAGCAAGGATTACCAGAGCCCATTGATGAAGGCCTACGTCGATGAAGTGAGAAAGCTGGAAGAGCGTTTTGACGGTATACAGGCAGAATACGTTCCCCGAGCGGAGAATGATATCGCCGATTACCTGTCAAAACGTGCTGCCCTCAAGCTACCCGTGGAACCAGGTACCTTTGTGCTTCGGCTAACTCAGCCATCCGTTGATCCATCAACAGAGCAGAACAAGAGGAGAAAATCAGGGCCCGGCAAGTACTTTCCCGCCGAGCTCCCCGAAGCCGCCGGCAAGGATGTTGCCGGAGACATTGAGCCCGCCACAGGACGGCTAGCTCCGACAGAGCATCAAGCTCTTGCCGTCGAGACAGCCGCTCCTGTAGCGGAGGAAATGCCTTTAGTCCTCGCCGTCAAGCCCCAGGCTCCAGCGTGGGCACAGCATACCGTCCGATTCCTCCAAACAGGGGAACTTCCTGAGGAGCAGGAGGAAGCGGAAAAAGTAGACTGTCGCTCTACTATGTGTCAGTTCATCGATGACGTCCTGTACAGAAAGAGGCCGAACGGCGTGAAATTGAAGTGTATCCCTCGAGAGGAAGGACTGGGGCTGTTGGCGGAGATACATGGAGGCATATGTGGATCCCACATCGGGTCAAGGGCCCTTGCCGGCAAAGCGTTTCGGCAAGGTTTCTTCTGGCCCACCGCCCTCCAGGATGCGACGACACTAGTCACCAGGTGTGAAGCGTGTCAGTTCCATTCAAAGAAGCTTCATCAGCCAGCTCAAGCCCTTCAAACCATTCCTCTCTCCTGGCCTTTCTTGGTCTGGGGGCTCGACATACTGGGCCCTTTCCCCCGCGCTGTCGGGGGCTTTGAGTACTTGTACGTTGCAATCGACAAGTTCACAAAGTGGCCAGAAGTGGAAGCAGTGAGGAAGGTCACAACACAGTCAGCCGCCAAGTTCTTCAAAGGACTGGTGTGCCATTTTGGTGTACCCAATAGGGTTATCACCGACAACGGCACGCAGTTCACAAGCCACACCTTCATGCAATATATTCAAGACCTTGGCAGCAAGGTCTGTTTCGCTTCCGTTGCTCACCCACGAAGCAATGGTCAAGCTGAGAGGGCAAATGCTGAAGTACTGCGAGGCCTGAGGACAAAGACCTTTGACAGACTGCGCAAGAGTGGAAGGCGCTGGATTCATGAATTGCCGGCGGTTCTTTGGTCAATCAGAACGACACCAAATCGAGCCATCGGCCAGACACCCTTTGCCCTGGTATACGGGGCAGAAGCAGTTCTCCCCATGGAACTCATATACGGGTCACCTCGAGTACTCGCTTATGACGAGCTTGAGCAAGAGCAATTGCGGCAAGATGACGCAACGCTCCTTGAGGAAGATCGTCTTCGGGCGGCTGTGAGAGCAGCGCGCTACCAGCAAGCCTTGCGCCGCTACCATAGCCGCAAGGTTCATGCCCGAAGCTTTGAGGAAGGCGACCTTGTTCTTCGGTGCGTTCAATCGGCCAAGAATTCCAACAAGTTGACGCCAAAGTGGGAAGGCCCTTATCGGGTAATACGAGTCACCAGGCCCGGCGCAGTCTGCCTGGAGACCGAAGATGCCGTTCCGGTGAGTAACTCCTAGAACATTGAGCATCTTCGCAAGTTTTACCCGTGAGGCGCGGCTTGCCGGCCCCCCTGGCAAGCCACCTTTTGTACGAGCCTTGCCGATGACGCATGTAACCCTTTGTACAAAGCCAGGCGCAGACCCTGAGCATAAGTAAATGAAGCGCTGGCGCCCTAAGTTATAGCATGCATGCTAGGTCGAGTCTCATCCTTGGTTAGGGTTGATATTGCTTAGCAGCGACTAACCCCTAGCTTAGAGGTCGAGTGTGTGTCTCTTTGTCTTTCTTTTGTCTTATTTGGTTCACAGGACACACAGATATCCGTGCCGAACCACTTGGAGAAAAAAAGAGGAACATACCAGCATCTAGCCCCCGACAATCCAGTATTGCCGGGGGCTGCAAGAGCAAAGATTCACCCACGGCGAACCAGGGTTGCCGGGGACTGCAGCTTCAGATAAGTTCTTCATCCCTTATCATGCATTCCATTATGGACTGAGGTATGTGAAACCTCGTTTTCCCCTAAGCTACCGTGCTCCCATAACTCTAGGCCCTAGGGCTCGTTCTTGGGGCCAAGTTTGGTCGTAGTCGCGGCAGTGAAAGGATGAAACAAGGAGCCTGAACCCGCCTCATCCCTGCCTCCGCCGAAGGTGTGAGGAAGGTCGAGCGAAGTGGGGAGACGGCAAGGCCTGTTGCCGGGCAAGGAAATGTTTATCTTGAAGATATCAAGGATTCACTCCTTGTCGTGGGTTCCACCTGCAACAAATGACCCGGCAAGCATCCCTTTTTCATTAAAAAAACATTCCACTCGGGTACAATCCATAGGGAATGAAAAACATGAATGATGGGATTACAAGTTTTAAATTCAACAAAGGCCTGAAGGCTTACAAACTAAAAAGAGATAAGGTGCCCGTAATCCCTTTCTTGTCCCTCTCCTCAGGAGGTAGGTCAAGGAGGCGAAAGGGACAAAAGGAGCGCCTAGGCGAGCTACGGGTGGCAGAAGACACCAAGAGACTTGGTGGTCGTCCAAAGGCTGGATCGTGATGGCGGCGCCGGAAGCAGAGCTCGAAGACGAGGCGGCAGGACGTCAGCACGCGTCGAAGGCGTCGGTGCCCGCGTACTCCGACTTGACGGCCTTGCCGCCCGCCCTCTTCCTCTTTCGCAGCCTGCCAATGCCAACCGCCCAAGGAGACGACCCCGAGAAGTTCAGGGAGCCGGCGACGCGGATGATGGGGTCGCCGGTGCCGCACGGAGCGGCACCCGACACCTAATCGGACCCGTCATCCTGCCACCTACTACCCTCGTCGTCGCTGCCGCTGTCCTCCTCGTCACCCCCGCCCGAGGAGGAGTCTTCACTATCAGAAGAGCTCTCCACGCAGCACCTTGCATGGGTCCCAAAGCACCCGAAGACCTTGACGGAGAGAAGGCCACCCTCCATCAGCTTAAAATGGAGAGTGAGCCCCTCTGTCAAGCGGTGGATATGAGCAAACGTCTTCCATCCCCGATGAAGATACATCACGTGAGGGGTGGGGAAGTCGACGCGGACCCACGTGCCGCTGATCCCGCAGCCCCTCATGTGCAGCTTCAACGATTCCGGCGGATCCAGCTCCATCTCCCGCGCAAATGGAGTCGGGAGACGAAGGCAACGGCGCGGCGGCCGACGCAGCCTGACGAAGAACTTACAAGGGTCATCCCCAACATGGCCCTCCATTGGAGGAGGAGCTATTGGCGGAGGCGAGGCCGGCGCGCCGCCCCGTCCTCCTCCTCCCCAAGTGCCCCGGCCTCGCCCACGGCCTCGCCCCCTCCCCCTTCCCCTCGCGGCTGGCTCTGCCACCGCAGGCGCAGGGGAAGGAGGGACGCGTTGTCGAGCGGCGCCCCTCGCCGCCACTGTTGAAGGACCGGGATTCCCTCTCTCCATGACGAATGGAAGGGAGGAGCAGAAGCTGAAGGAAGAAGAAGATGAAAGAATGCGGGACGCCATCCCCCTCCCGCTCTTTATAAAGGATCGGGGTTGGGGCTCGGCCGCCCTGCTCGGCCAATCAAGATACGGAAGGCGCAGGGAGCCAGGGCCGACCCGCCGCCCCAACCAGCGACGGCCCGGTTTCCCGCCTCCACCGTTTGCCACCCTAGGCGCATGGGAGACACGTGGTGGACGTGCAGAACCGAGGGGACGGGTGAGACGACAACTCCCCACCCCGTGATCGTGGGGAGTGGAGGCCTTGAAGACTGCGCCTCAGCCCCACTCAGTAAATGGGCCGCGCCTCCACGCCTCCCTCCATTCATGGGGAAGGCGCGAACCGCCCCTTTACTACGATGTGACGCATGCCTGCGGGAACCAACCCCACGCATGCTGCCCATGTCACACGCACCTCCCCACGCCGCGCCACGCGCGGGAGTCGTGGGAAGCGCAGCGCACGAAGAATCTTACCGCGGTAAAAACCGCCCCGCCTGCCCGCGCACCGTTTTTGGGCCTAGCCCAACAACGCGTTGCGCTTATGTGTGGCCCAGGCCCGGGGGCTCCTGTCGGTGTACAAAAAGAGGGGTACACTTTTTGTACCCCTATAACTATGCACGGGCAGTCTGAGCCACGAGCACCACCACACCAAGCAAGGCAAGGGAGGTGAGCCAGGGTAAGACCGAAGCTCAAGAGAACTACGACGCCAAGGCCAAGACCACGAAGAGCAAAGGGGACGAAGCGGACTCCCCCGGCAAGATCCTTGCCGGGAGACAGTTCTAGCAGCCCCAGCAAGACCCTTGCCACGGCCACTCGTCCCGCGCCTACGGAGCAAATCACCCTTGAGTCCACTGCCCCCAAAGGGCAAGGATTCGGGAGACATCCCCGTGGCGGCATGCAGATCTTTGTAAAGACATTCAAGATTAGATACGCACTAAGGAGATGACAACCCTTGGTAGGATCCCAGCCGAGGAAGACCACAAGGCCCCCGGCAAGCGCCTTGCCGGGGATGACAGCAGGCGCCTCGGCAAGACCCTTGGCGGGGCCCCGGCAAGGCCCTTCCCGAGGACACCCGCGGGGCCACCATCAGGCCCATGCCGACTAAACCTCCACCACCGCATGCATGCAGCTGCCGACCCAACCAGCTGGGCAGGCACCTGCGTGGTGGCATGCAGATCTTCGTGAAGACCCACCACTGCGCCACCTCAGCTGCCTGCCTACCTATGTGGCATCTCAGGCATCGCTGGCCAGGGCGCGTGTTGACACAAGAAGGAGCGGCGACAGACGAGACAGATCTCTCCCCCGTCCCCGATAAAGCAAGGACACCTAAGCAAGACGCATTAAATGCACCTTGTCATGTAATGCGAGGGATAACCTCGCATCACTGTACCCTTTCCACCTCCTATGTGCCACCATGGCAACCCCTTTTTCTATAAAAGGAGGCCCGAGGCGACCAGGAGAAGGATTCGGCTTTTTGGAGCTCCTCACGCCCCATAGCTAGCTCAAGAACACATATATACAATCCACCAAAGCAGGAGTAGGGTTTTACGCATCCTCGCGGCCCGAACCTAAACGGACCGTGTGCTACCTGTTAGATCCGCTCTTCTCACGACCCCGCGCCCCGCTAACCATAGTAGGGATTCTTGTGATCCCATAGGTGTCGTTCCCACCGACAATATGTGTTTTGCTTGGAGCGTCTTGTATGATTTGAGTCTTTGCTTTTTAGTTTACCAAAATCATCCTTGCTTTACACACCTTTTGAGAGGGACTCACATGATTTGAAATTTATTAGAATACTCTATGTGCTTCACTTATATCTTTTGAGCCATATAGTTTTTGCTCTAGTGCTTCACTTATCTTTTAGAGCACGACGGTGGTTTAATTTTATAGAAATAGTTGATCTCTCATGCTTCACTTATATTATTTTGATAGTCCTTTAGAAAAACATGGAAATTTTCTTTTAGGAATAATATAAAAACTTTCATAGAAGTGCATTGAATACTATGAGAAGTTTGATACTTCATAATTGTTTTGAGATATGGAGATGGTGATATTAGAGTCATGCTAGTTGAGTAGTTGCGAATTTAAGAAATACTTGTGTTGAAGTTTGTGATTCCCGTAGCATGCACATATGGTGAACCGTTATGTGATGAAGTCGGAGCACGATTTATTTATTGATTGTCTTCCTTATGAGTGGCGGTCGGGGACGAGCGATGGTCTTTTCCTACCAATCTATCCCCCTGGAGCATGCGCGTAATACTTTGTTTCGATAACCAATAGATTTTTGCAATAAGTATCTGAGTTCTTTATGACTAATGTTGAGTCCATGGATTATACGCACTCTCACCCTTCCACCATTGCTAGCCTCTCTAGTATCGCGCAACTTTCGCCGGTACCATAAACCCACCACTTACCTTCCTCAAAACAGCCACCATACCTACCTATTATGGCATTTCCATAGCCATTCCGAGATATATTGCCATGCAACTTTCCACCGTTCCGTTATTATGACACGCTTCATCATTGTCATATTGCTTGCATGATCATGTAGTTGACATCATATTTGTGGCAAAGCCACCATTCATAATTCTTCATACATGTCACTCATGCATCATTGCACATCCCGGTACACCGCCGGAGGCATTCACATAGAGTCATATTTTGTTCTAAGTATTGACTTGTAATTCTTGAGTTGTAAGTAAATTAAAGTGTGATGATCATCATTATTAGAGCATTGTCCCAGTGAGGAAAGGATGATGGAGACTATGATTCCCCCACAAGTCGGGATGAGACCCCGGACGAAAAAAGGCCAAAAAAAGAAGGCCCAAATAAAAAATATAATGAGAGAAAAAGAGAGAAGGGAGAATGTTACTATCCTTTTTCCACACTTGTGCTTCAAAGTAGCACCATGATCTTCATGATAGAGAGTCTCCTATGTTATAACTTTTATATACTAGTGGGAATTTTACATTATAGAACTTGGATTGTATATTCCAATGATGGGCTTCCTCAAAATTGCCCTAGGTCTTCATGAGCAAGCAAGTTGGATGCACACCCACTTAGTTCTTTTGTTGAGCTTTCATACACTTATAGCTCTGGTGCATCCGTTGCATGGCAATCCCTACTCACTCACGTTGATATCTATTGATGGGCATCTCCATAGCCCGTTGATACACCTAGTTGATGTGAGACTATCTTCTCCTTTTTGTCTTCTCCACAATGATGTCTACTACACAACCTTCTTCTTGTAGACGTTGTTGGGCCTCCAAGTGCAGAGGTTTGTAGGACAGTAGCAAATTTCCCTCAAGTGGATGACCTGAGGTTTATCAATCCGTAGGAGGCGTAGGATGAAGATGGTCTCTCTCAAGCAACCCTGCAACCAAATAACAAAGAGTCTCTTGTGTCCCCAACACACCCAATACAATGGTAAATTGTATAGGTGCACTAGTTCGGCGAAGAGATGGTGATACAAGTGGTATATGGATGGTAGATAAAGGTTTTTGCAATCTAAAAATATAAAAACAGCAAGGTAACTAATGATAAAAGTGAGCACAAACGGTATTGCAATGTGTTTGTAATGCCCCGAGACCATTGTGCCAGGTGTCTTCCAGTTATTCGCTGTTGTTTCCTTGTCATTGCTTGCGTGTCATGAAAGTCATATCATGCGTTCATGTGCATTTATTTTGCATACATGTTTGTCTCATGCATCCGAGCATTTTCCCCGTTGTCCGTTTTGCAATCCGGCGCTTCTATGTCCTCCGGTGTCCCCTTTTGCCTCTTTTCGTGTGCGGGTGTTAAACGTTCTCAGATTGGACCGAGAATTGTCATGCGGCCTTAGCTTACTATCGGTAGACCGCCTGTCTAGTTTCGTGCCATTTGGACTTCGTTTGATACTCCAACGGTTAACCGAGGGACCGAAAAGGCCTCGTGTGTGTTACAGCCCAACACCCCTCCAAAGTGGTCCAAAACCCACCTAAACCTCTCCCATCATCTAGATCGTTCGATCACGATCGCGTGGCCGAAAATTGCACCTCATTTGGAGCTTCCTAGCTCCCTCTACCTATAAATATATGATCCCCTCCGAAATATTCACGGTACAAACCCTACCCTAACTCCCTCAGCACCGCCGGACATGTCCGTCTCGCCGGCGGACGCGTCCACAGCGCCATTTGTCACCGCCACCTTCCACCACCGCGCGGCCCAGATCCGGCCCCCGCGGGCCCGGTCGCCGCCGCCGCACGCCCACGGGCGCGTGCCCGCACCGCAGCTCGTCGCCATCGCCGGATTTGCGCCGCCCTTCACCGGAGTTCGCCGCGCCGCCGCCTGGGAGATGCCGCCGCCCGTCGCCGAACCACATCGCCGCCGCCTTGCGCCGCGCCTCCGCCGCCCCAAGCTGCTCTCGCCAGCGCCGTCACCTTCGGCCTCCACCTCGCCAGACCCGCCTTGCTCCGCCCCACTTCGCCGCCCTGGCCCCGCTCGAGCTCACCGGAGAAGCTCCGCCGACCGGAGCCGCCCCTCACCGGAGATCCTCCTCCGTCACCAGATCTGGAGAGGGTGGATCAGATCCACCAGTTCGTCCAACCAAACACCCCATCCCGATCCGGATCCGTGCGTCCCGCTTCTCTCCATCCCGGGTTGACTTTTTGCGAGGTTGAAATTCCACTAAGTCCCAGTAATTTTATGCTTTTTTCATCACATCATAACTTTATCATCGTTGCTCCGATTCGTGCGTGTAGCATATCAAAACGTTCGTCTCGATGAGTACATCATTTCATCTCATTGCATCATTTTCATTTGAGCTCCTCTTGATGCCCGAAATGCTGTTGGAAGAGGGCTATGTGATCATAGTTTCAGATCTGTTTCAGCAAATGCACTTTTGTCATTTTTGCCATGATTAATGTGTGCATGATATGTTCCTGAGCTCTACATGTGTTTTGTAGTATGCCATGTCATCTTCACAGGGGTGTATGCCATGTATTTTTGTAATCTTTGTGGTGACTAGCACAAGCATGCAAAGTAGCTTACTCAATGATGCTGATTTCAGGGACTTAGAATTTCACTAAGTCCTTGACCTGTCATTATTTTTATGCCATATGTTCATGTTGTTTCCTAGTGATCAGTGCCTCTTTTGAGCATGATCAGTAAGGATGTTTTGTAGATAATGTTGTGCTCTATCCATCCATGTCTTTGTTTGCAATTATGGAGCACCCTAGCTTGAGTCAATCGAGCTCTACTTTTGCTGTAAAATGTTCCTGGCAGATTGTTAACATGTTTAGCAATTTTGCTGAGCTTGTTGTTGTTGATCCGTGCATGCTATGTTGTTGTTCTTGCCATGTCTAGCTTCTATGCCATGTCTATTTGCTGGGTGTATGTTTATTTTATCATGCAATGCCTCATATTGAGTGCATCGAGCTCGTAAACATGCCTACTCGTTATCTGTTTTGCCATGCTCTAGTTTTTCACTAAGTCTGAATCTGTTTATGTTTTTGCCATGTTCACATGCTTGCAATTGTATTTTCTGATCCCTTTTGGCTCATGGTCACTAAGGGACTTTTGTTGTATGCTTTGATTATCTTCATGCCATGCCTTGCTTTGCCATGATATGTTCCTTTAGCATGTAGTTTTTGTGCTCTAAACATTGCTTGCTGATGATAAATTCCTGACATGCTGTTAATTTCACCAAGTCTGAAACCTGTTATCTTTTGCACTTTTGCCATGCTTGTTTGAGACTGCTATTGAGTGAATTAGCCATAGCTCAGTGTTCATCTTTTGTCAAGCATCTTGAGTGGACCCCTGCCATGTATTTTTCTGCCATGTTTGAGTGCAGTAGCTTATTTATCCTGATGCATTTAGAAGGCTACTTGCTAATTATCGCAGATCAGTGTCATTTTTGTTTTGCTTGCCATTTCCAAACCGTGCATCCGATTCCGTTGACCTTTATATTGATTTCAACCAAAATCACCTCACCTTTATAGTGGCACTCTTGGATTTCCAAGATTGAGGCCAGGTTCAATCATTCCTTTCCAAATCATGCATATGCACCGCATACCGCATCCCGCATATCATGCCATGTTCATGTGTTGGTTGTTTACTATGTTGTGTGCTTCTTTCCGGTGTTGCTTCTTCGGGTTGGTTCCGATAACGTCGCATTTGTGAGGACCCGTTTGACTATGTCCGTTTGTCTTCTTCATGGACTCGTTCTTCTTCCTTGCGGGATTTCAGGCAAGATGACCATACCCTCAAAATCACTTCTATCTTTGCTTGCTAGTTGCTCGCTCTTTTGCTATGCCTATGCCGCGATACCTACCACTTGCTTATCATGCCTCCCATATTGTTGAGCCAAGCCTCTAACCCACCTTGTCCTAGCAAACCATTGTTTGGCTATGTTACCACTTTGCTCAGCCCCTCTTATAGCGTTGTTAGTTGCAGGTGAAGATTGGAGTTTGTTCCTTGTTGGAACATGGATATTTTGTTGGGATATCACAATATCTCTTATTTAATTAATGCATCTATACACTTGGTAAAGGGTGGAAGACTCGGCCTTATGCCTGGTGTTTTGTTCCACTCTTGCCGCCCTAGTTTCCGTCATATCGGTGTTATGTTCCCGGATTTTGCGTTCCTTACACGGTTGGGTTATAATGGGAACCCCTTGACAGTTCGCCTTGAATAAAACTCCTCCAACAAGGCCCAACCTTGGTTTTACCATTTTCACTAACAACCTACCACCTTCCCTTGGGTTCTGCAGACTCAAGGGTCATCTTTATTTTAACCCCCCGGGACAGTGCTTCTCTAAGTGTTGGTCCGAACCAAGTAGACTGCGGGGCCACCTCGGGGCAACTTGAGGGTTGGTTTTACTCATAGGATGTCTCATCTGAGTGTGCCCTGAGAACGAGATATGTGCAGCTCCTATCGGGATTTGTCGGCACATTCGGGCGGCTTTGCTGGACTTGTTTTACCATTGTCGAGGATGTCTTGTAACCGGGATGCCGAGTCTGATCGGATTGTCTTGGGAGAAGGAATATCCTTCGTTGCCCGTGAGAGCTTGTGATGGGCTAAGTTGGGACTCCCCTACAGGGATTTGAACTTTCGAAAGCCGTGACCGTGGTTATGGGAAGATGGGAATTTGTTAATATCCGGTTGTAGAAAACCTAAAGTTTATCTTAATTAAAATGCATCAACCGCGTGTGTAACCATGATGGTCTCTTCTCGGCGGAGTCCGGGAAGTGAACACGGTGTTGGAGTAATGCTTGACGTAGGTTGTTAAAGGATTACTTCTTGATCATAGTTTCTCGACCGTGCCTTTGCCTTCTCTTCTCGCTCTCTTTTGCGTATGTTAGGCACCATATATGCTAGTCGCTTGCTGCAGCTCCACCTCATACCTTTTACCCTTCCTATAAGCTTAAATAGTCTTGATCGCGAGGGTGTGAGATTGCTGAGTCCCCATGACTCACAGATACTTCCAAAACCAGCTTGCAGGTGCCGAGGATACCGTACAGATGACGCAACCAAGCTCAAAGAGGAGATCTATGAAGATCTTGTCCTTTGTGTTGTTTCGTTCCAGTCGATCAGTAGTGGAGCCCAGTTGGGTCGATCGGGGATCTGTGTAGCATTTGAGGTTTTCTTCTTTTATTTTGGTTCCGTAGTTGGACCTTGTTTGTATCTGGATGATGTAATGCTTTATTCATGTAATTGTGTGAAGTGGCGATTGTAAGCCAACTATGTAACTCTTTCCCTTATGTATTACATGGGTTGTGTGAAGATTACCTCACTTGTGACATTGCTTTCAATGCGGTTATGCCTCTAAGTCGTGCTTCGACACGTGGGAGATATAGCCGCATCGAGGGCGTTACAGTTGAATCAAGGCCTAGGGTTCATACTTTCACTAGTGCAAGTTCTCTCAACAATAATAACATAATTGGATCATATAACTTTCCTTCAACATGCAACAAAGAGTCACTCCAAAGTCACTAATAGCGGAGAACAAACGAAGAGATTATGGTAGGGTACGAAACCACCTCAAAGTTATCCTTTCTGATTGATCTATTCAAGAGTCCGTAGTAAAATAACATGAAGCTATTCTTTCTGTTCAATCTATCATATAGTTCATACTAGAATAACACCTTAAGACACAAATCAACCAAAATCCTAATGTCACCTAGATACTCCAATGTCACCTCAAGTATCCGTGGGTATGATTATACGATATGCATCACACAATCTCATATTCATCTATTCAACCGACACAAAGACCTTCAAAGAGTGCCCCAAAGTTTATACCGGAGAGTCAAGACGAAAACGTGTGCCAACTCCTATGCATAGGTTCATGGGCGGAACCCGCAAGTTGATCACCAAAACATACATCAAGTGGATCAATAGAATACCCCATTGTCACCATGGGTATCCCACGCAAGACATACATCAAGTGTTCTCAAATCCTTAAAGACTCAATCCGATAAGATAACTTCAAAGGGAAAACTCAATCCATTACAAGAGAGTAGAGGGGGAGAAACATCATAAGATCCAACTATAATAGCAAAGCTTGCGATACATCAAGATCGTACCACCTCAAGAACACGAGAGAGAGAGAGATCAAACACATAGCTACTGGTACATACCCTCAGCCCCAAGGGAGCACTACTAGGGAAAACCTTATACACAGAAATTTAGCAGTAGCGCGTGTCAAAAAAGGGCGCTAGTGCTAAATAGCAGTAGCGCGTGTCCGTAAACTGCGCTACAGATACAATAGTAGCAGTAGCGCGTGCGCATGAAAACGCGCTACCACTAGTATCCCCTTTGCTACCCCCGATAGGCTACGCATAGCAGTAGCGGTCTTGAGGAAAGCGCGCTACCGCTAGGACATAAGTAGCAGCACGTTTCGCGCGGAGAGCGCTACTGCTAATGGAAATAAAATAAAATAAAAAACAAATGGAAAAGTAAATGAAAAAGAAAGAAATAGAAAAAGGAGAAAGGAAAAAATAAAATGTAGAGCAAAATAAATGAGAAAGCGGAAAAAAGGAGAAAGACGTAGCAGTAGCGTTTGTTCGTAAGAGGCGCTATAGCTAACGTAGCTGCAGCGCGTTTCCTAGACCCTCGCTGTAGAAACAGAAAAGGAAATAAGAAAGATGAAGGAAATTACATAGATATAGCAGTAGCGTGTTTTGTGAAAATTGTTATAGCTAACTTAGCTATAGCGCGTTTCGCGAAAAGCGCTATCGCTAAGTTTGACTTAACCAAAAAACCGTTTCCCCCCGGCCACCACTTCTCCCCCAAATCCCTCAACCTACCCTGCCGCTGTCTGCCCGATTCACCGTCGCTCCACTTCGCCGCCGTCTGCTGCCGACATCGACTCCCCCGGAGCCACCAGAGCCGCACTCCATCGACACCACCGGAGCCGCCCCCAACGCCACCGGAGCCGTGCGGCCTCATCAATGCCACCCGAGCCGCAGTCGACGCCACCGGAGCCTACCTCGACGCAACTGCCTCCCTCGCCGTCAGCGGAGACGCCCCCGCCTCCCTCGCCACCACTGCCTCCCGCGCCACCACCAGAGCCATCCTCTGTAAGCCCCCACCCCTCCTCTCTCTCTATCTCTAAATTAGTTAGGTTAATTTAGTTAGGAAAAGAATTTAGTTAGGTTAATTTAGTTAGGTTAATTAGTTAGGTTAATTTGACAGAGATGCCCCTGCCTCCCTCGCCGTAGGAAATTTTTTTATATGCTTAACTAGGGCAGTAGGGTTAGGGTTGTAGTGTTTAATTACAAATGTTAGGAAAGTAAGGTTTAACTAGATGTTAACTAGGGTGGTAGGATTTAGTTTAGAGAAAAAATCAATATAAAAATATAAATTTCTATTAGTGTTGCAAGTCTAGTAGGTTCTCAATTTTTAGTGAATTTTTATTAGGACAAAAATGTAGGACATGATTTGAGTTCTAGTTCATAATTTGAGTTCTAGGGTTCATACACTAGGAGATGCAAATTTGAAGTGGTCATGATATATGAAAAATCCTCAATTGTGTTTGCTCATTGATCATAATCGACATTGAAGTGGTTCGATTGTGCCCAAGTGGCCTTTTGTTGTTTCCAGGGAATGAAACCGAGTGGCCTATGTTTTGCCAGAATGTTGATTCATTTCCGTTTTGGCAAAATTCAGGTTCTTGATTTGTCCACTTTTTAGCAAAGGTCATGCCGAAATTTTCCTTGAATTTCGGCATGACTTGTGCTACAAACTAGGACATATCGAGTGCCCGGGATTTGCCGCACCGGGAAGGAGTTAACATTCCTGCAAAACAATAGGCCTTTTTATGTCATTATTCATTTTATTAGGTCTAGAATTAATTGACTAGATTTAATCGTAGGAAACATGGCTAGCAACGATGAAGGACAAGGTTCTGGTGAATGCGGCGATGTCTACCGGGCGGCAGACGAATTTTTTAGCCTTGCCGACATCGAGATCGGCGCTGAGACTCAGACCGGCATCGAGACTGAGACTGAGATCGGCGCTAAGACTCAGATCGGCATCGAGACCGGCGCTGAGACTGAGACCGGCATCAAGACCGGCGCTGAGACTGAGACCGGTGCTGCCTCGGGGAGAGGAGCTGGTGTAGAACCGAAAGCAAAGAGGCAATGCCCCCCTAACAAACTCAGGACTACTAGGCTGGTGGTCACGGAGGTGGACGACGGCAATTTTGAGCCAAAGGCGCCCGAGGAAGCGCGTCGATGCTACGACAATCAGATAGGCTGCATCGTACGAACAACCGCCACCATCAACGATGAGAAACTACAGAAGATAGAAAATATGAGGAGCTCCCTGCTAAAGAAGTTTCACCAGATATTCTTGTTCCTGGGCCAGAATGAGAAGGATTATAAAGATCCAGATGAGGACCCAGCAATGAAGAAGATAAACAAACATGCCATGACCAAGTTTAGCAACGCGTTGGCCGCCTGGAAAAATCGAGTGAAAGCAAAGATCATCGACAAGAAGGAACCCTACTCCGAGATTGTAAAGGATAATTCGACAATCACGAAAGAGCAGTTTCAAATATTCAAGGAGGCTTGCGAGGCCGAAGCTTCCAAAAAAGAGTCTAAGTACATGAAGGGGCTTCAAGAGAGGAACATTGGGAGCCACCACCTCGGAAGCCGTGGTTACGGCGGAAAGAGGTCCAAATGGGCCAAGGAGGACGCGAAAGCCGCGAGTCTGGGCATCCCAGACCCCTTGGCGGATTTCACCGTCCCGCAGGAGCGTGACGTCCTTAGGGCCCGACACCGTTGGGACCCAGTGAAGAAGGTTTACGAGACAAAACCGGTCATTACAGAGTTCATGAGACTGCTGGTAATTTTAGTTTCTGATCAATTCGACTGCACACGTTATTCATATTTGTAAATGATCCTTGTGCCTTTTGCAGAGAGAGCAGCACCGGACTGTGGCCGAAAGCGACTCGCCGTCTGAGGCATTGGCGAGGCCCAAGTGGGACACTCCATTCAACCGGGTGTTGAACATATTGAAACGGCAACCGGTGGATACTCGACCGTCGTATGGACGCGTGCACGGTGTCGGAGACGGCGCCACGTGGAAGAAGTACTACCGTGAGACCACGGAGGAGAGAAAGTGTAACGCCCTCAATGCGGCTATATCTCCCACGTGTCGAAGCACGACTTAGAGGCATAACCGCATTGAAAGCAATGTCGCAAGAGAGGTAATCTTCACACAACCCATGTAATGCATAAGGGAAAAAGATACATAGTTGGCTTACAATCGCCACTTCACACAATTACATGAATAAAGCATTACATCATCCAAATACACTCAAGGTCCGACTACGGAACCAAAATAAAAGAAGAACCCCAAATGCGACAAGGTCCCCGATCGACCCCAACTGGGCTCCACTACTGATCAACTAGAACGAAACAACATAAAGGACAAGATCTTCATAGAGCTCCTCCTTGAGCTTGGTTGCGTCATCCGCAAGGACTCATCGGCAACTGCAAGCTGGTTTTGGAAGTATCTGTGTGCCACGGAGACTCAGCAATCTCGCACCCTCGCGATCAAGACTATTTAAGCTTATGGGTAAGGTAAAGGTATGATGTGGAGCTGCAGCAAGCGACTAGCATATATGGTGGCTAAACATACGCAAAAGAGAGCGAGAAGAGAAGGCAAGGCACGATCGAGAAATCTATGATCAAGAAGTGATCCTATAGCAACCTACGTCAAGCATAACTCCAACACCGTGTTCACTTCCCGGACTCCGCCGGAAAGAGACCATCACGGTAACACATGCTGTTGGTCCATTTTAATTAAGTTAAAGTTCAAGTTATCTACAACCGGACATTAACAAATTCCCATCTGCCCATAACCGCGGGCACGGCTTTCGAAAGTTCAATCCCTGCAGGGGTGTCCCAACTTAGCCCATGACAAGCTCTCACGGTCAACGAAGGAATAGACCTCCTCCGGAGACATTCCGATCAGACTCGGTATCCCGGTACAACAAGACATTTCGACAGGGTAAAACTAAACCAGCAACACCGCCCGAATGTGCCGACAAATCCCGATAGGAGCTGCACATATCTCCTTCTCAGGGCACACTCAGATGAGACATCCTACGAGTAAAACCAAACCTCAAGTTGCCCCGAGGTGGCCCCGCAGTCTGCTCGGTCGGACCAACACTCAGAGGAGCACTGGCCCGGGGGGGGGGGTTAGAATAAAGATGACCCTTGAGTCTGCAGAACGCAAGGGAAGGTGGTAGGTTGTTAGTGCAAATGGTAAAACCAATGTTGGGAATTGCTGGAAGAGATTTACTTAAGGCGAACTGTCAAGGGGTTCCCATAATAGCCCAACCGCGTAAGGAACACAAAATCCGGGAACATAACACCGATATGACGGAAACTAGGGCGGCAAGAGTGGAACAGAACACCAGGCATAAGGCCGAGCCTTCCACCCTTTACGAAGTATATAGATGCATTAATTAAATACGATATATAGTGATATCCCAACAAGTAAACAATATTCCAACAAGGAACAACATCTCCATGTTCCAACAAGGAACAAACTTCAATCTTCACCTGCAACTAACAACGCTATAAGAGGGGCTGAGCAAAGCGGTAACATAGCCAAACAACGGTTTGCTGGGACAAGGTGGGTTAGAGGCTTGGTTCAACAATATAGGAGGCACGATAAGCAAGTGGTAGGTATCGCAGCATAGGCATAGCAAAAGAGCGAGCAACTAAGCAAGCAAAGATAGTAGTGATTTCGAGGGTATGATCATCTTGCCTGAAATCCCGCAAGGAAGAAGAACGAGTCCATGATGAAGACAAACGGACATAGTCGAACGGGTCTTCACAAACGCGACGTATCGGAACAAACCCGAAGAAGCAAACACCGGAAAAGAAGCACACAACATAGTAAACAAACCACACATGAACATGGTATGATATGCGGGATGCGGTATGCGATGCATATGCATGATTTGCAAGGGAATGCATGAACCTGGCCTCAACTTGGAAAACCAAGTGTGTCACTGGAAAGACGATATGAAATCGCTTGAAAACGATATAAAGATCATCGGAATCGGAGTTACGGTTTGGAAATGGCAAGCGATTCAAATATGACACCGGTCTGCGATTTACAGCAAGTAGCCATCTAAATGCAATGAGATGAACATGCTACAGCACTCAAACATGACAACAAAATACATGGCAGGGATGCACACAAGATTCTTAACAAAAGTCTAGCACTGAGCTACGGCCAATTCATCCATTAACAGGTTCAAACAAGCATGGCAAAAATGCATATGACAAACAGATCTCAGACTTAGTGAAATTAACACTTATCTGGAATTTCAGATCAGGTAGCCCTCTTCGGAGCAACAAAACTACATGCTACCGGGTCTGAACATGGAAAAGTAAAGCATGGCATGGAGCTACTCAAAGAGCTTAACAAAAGTCCCTTAGTGACCTTGAGCCAAAAGGGATCAGAAAATAAAATTGCAAGCAAGTGAACATAGCAAAAACATAATCAGTTTTCATACTTAGTGAAAACTGGAGCAAGCTGAAATATAGCTCAAGTAGGCATGTTTACGAGCTCGATGCACTCACTACGGTGCAAGTTATGATAAGCTAAGCATACATCTATCAAGAACACACAAAATGCAAGCTAGACATGACAAGAACAATAGCATAGCATGCACGGATCAACTACAACATCATCGGCAAAATTGCAAACAAGTTGACAATCTGCCCAGATTCAACAAAGTAGCAAAAGTAGAGCTCGATTGACTCAAGCTAGGGTGCTCCATAATTGCAAATAAAGACATGGATGGATAGAGCACTACAAGATTAACAAAACATCCTTACTGATCATCCTCAAAAGAGGCACGGATCACTAGGAAACAACATGAACATATGACAATATGAGATAAACAGCTGCAGGACTTAGTGGAATTGCTAAGTCCCTGAAAACAGAATTAGCAAGTGCACCACTTTGCAAGCTTGCACAAGTCACTACACTCATCACAAAAATACATGGGTTGCACCTCTGGAAAGATGGCAAAACCCTTAACAAAACATATGTAGAGCATCAGGGCATAACATGCACACATTAATCATGGCAAAAATGACAAAAAGCTAAACGGAGTAGCAGATCTGACAATAAACTCAAGTAGCCCTCTTCTAACAGCATTTCGGGTGTCAAGATTAACTCAAATGAAAATGATGCAATAGAATGAAATGATGTACTCTCTGAGATGAACATTTTGATATGCTATATGCATGAATCGGAGCTACGGATACAAAGTTACGAGGCCATGAACATGAGCACTTGGATCTGGAATTTCCAGGACTTGAAAGAAATTTACCCCGCGGAAAAAGTCAACGGCGGACGGGGATATCCAGGACGGAGCGGTGCGGGGACAGGCGAGGGCGTTTGGATCGGGGACTGGTGGATCTGGTCCCGATCCGGATCGAATCCGGCCGGAGTTTACTCCGGCGAGCTCCGTGAGCTCCGGCGAGGGACGACAGTGGCGAGGCGGGCGCCGGCGGAGGTGGTTCGGCCAGCTGCGGAGCTCGGCGAGCCCGGGCGCGAGGCGCGGAGCCCGATGGCGGCGAGCTGCATGGTGGCGAGGCGGCCGGCGGCGATGGCCGGTCGCGGGCGGGGCGGCGCCCGCGGTTGAAGGCAGCGGGGCGACCGAGCTGGGCGGCGGAGATCCCGGGCGGCGGCGGCCCGATCTGGCCCGGGGCGGGCCCGATCTGGGCTCCCTCGGGCCCGGCGGCGGGGAGGAGAGAGAAAGGCGGCGCACTGACGTGGCGGCGGCGGATTCGTCGGAGGCGGCGGTCGGACATGTCCGGGTGGTGGATTTTTGTCCGGTGCGCGAGGTAGGGGAAGGCTAGGGTTAGACCGCGAATTTCGGGAGGGTTGCACATATATATAGGTAGAGGGAGCTAGGAGAGTCCAAATGAGGTGCGGTTTTCGGCCACGCGATCGTGATCGAACGCTCTAGATGATGGAGAAGGGTTTGGTGGGTTTTGGGCCAAATTGGAGGGGTGTTGGGCTGCAACACACACGAGGCCTTTTTGGTCCCTCGGTTAACCATTGGAGTATCAAACGAAGTCCAAATGATACGAAACTTGACAGGCGGTCTACCGGTAGTAAACCAAGGCTGCTTGGCAAGTCTCGGTCCAATCTGGAAATGTTTAATCCCCACACATGAAAGAAAGCTAGAAATGACCACCGGAGGAGAACGAAGCACCGGAATGCAAAACGGACAACGGGGAAAATGCTCGAATGCATGAGATGAACGCGTATGCAAATGAAATGCACATGATGACATGATATGCAATGCATGACACGCAAGCAATGACAACGCAACAACATCGAATAATTGCACGACACCTGGCACATCGGTCTCGGGGAGTTACAACACTCCACCACTACGAGAGGATCTCGTCCTGAGATCTAGAATGGCACCGGAGGGAAAAAATGGAAGAGAAAGAGAATGGGTAAAACTAAGTTGCTCCTTTGACAAACGAGTGAAACCAAAGAACCTTGCGAGGTTGAACAAAATTAAGAAAATAATACAACGAAGGTGAAGAAAGTCGAAAACACTCTGTTAGCAAGGAGGGACAAAGAACATTGCGAAAAACCTCGAGGTTGAAGGGAAAGATATATATTGAAAGCACTCCTGTTAAGAAGTTATGCAAGACTTGATAAAATGAAAGAACTTGAGCAGAGGACACAACACTCCGGTTAAATGGATAAGCACGAAAAGAACATGATCTTTGACAAACGAGATGATGGGTTGAAAAGAGCAACATCACAATGCCTCCGGAACGAAAAAAATAGAAGATAGGTAATTGAAATAGGAGAATGGAGAAGAAAATGCCAACTTCTACCACAAAAGAGCTTGAAAAGGCATCTTTAGGAGAAGGGTCGAGCGGAGTTGTTGGAAAACCAACAATGAAAGGAAAAGCTTGATATGGACTTATAGAAGACATCTCAAAATTATGAGGTGACAACTCGCCACTAACGGGAACAAGATTGGATAAGTACAAGGAGAGGAGAAACTAATTCACCGGGAGGATAAAGAAGAACTTGGATCATTTATAAGCACCATAATTAACAACAATCCTTAGGGAAGGCTTTAGGTGAAATATAACCCAAGATAGCTCCAATGACGAGATTGATGGATTTAAAATATTCCAATCTTGACAACATGTGAATCATGAAAACATGAACTCAAATTATCAAGAATGACATAATACCACCTCCAATGATACAGAAGACAAAATTGCACTCCGGATTACAATATGAAGAAAGCTTAAGCTTCTTAGAAAAGAATCTGGATGAAAACTTCGAGAAGGAATTAAATCCTTTATGAACCATCATGTAGAACCTCCATAAAGAACTCCGGTAAAACAAAAGAATGATCAAACGAAAAGAAACAGAAGTTGAGAACACAAGGTGAATCCTTGTACCGATTTTGATGAATCTCCGTGGTGAAATAATTGAAAAGTTTGGAACTCCGGGAAAAAGAGAAGATGAAACAATTGAAATCAGGAATTGGATGAGCCTCCGGAATAGGAAATTAATCACTTGGATGAAATAAGAATAAGGATTACATTATGCTTATCCTTCACCAATTAAATTGATGACAAACAATGGATTTGGCCTACTACTTATTCTCGTAGAAAGGATTAAGATAGATATAGCACAAACTTGGGAAGATCTTCAGCGAACCACCGTAAGAATTGAAACAACGAATAAATTGATATGAAAAAAGAAGGAAGAAGAAATCTTGAATGAACCACCGTAAGCATTGACAAAGAACAAAGTAAAGGGATAAATCACCGGAAAGGAATTAGAGAACGAATTGAAATACTTGAGGGAAATTAGATTCACGAGAACAAAAGATCATGAGCCGATTAGAGAATATACTTGAAGGATGCATCGGTATGATTGGAGAATGATAACTGGAAGCTGACTTGAATAATCTAGAATTGATGGACTCCGGATAACAAACTGAGAAGAATCTTGAATTACTCCGGATGGTGAAAAGAATTCTCACAATTGAAAACAACCGAGAGGATGGCAACAAGCTAGAACCACGAATCTTGAAGAGAATGGAGCAAGAAATGGAGGAACAACTCTTCTTCGATCTTCAAATGCAGAGAATGACGATGAGAAACACCCCCATGAATTGTTTAGACACTCCGGAAGAATCAAAACGAAGAGGTTGAGCCAACGATGAAAAGATTTTGACAGATCTTGGAGAAGACATTTGATTGATGATAATCCATTCTTACATCAAACTTTAGAAAAGAATTTGAGAATAACTCCGGAAAAATAAGAAGAGTCAGGTAAGATCCTGGGAAAAGACCTGTGGGTTAGGGCCCACTCAAAAGAAACACCGTAGAATCATTTGGAAGGGAGATTGCACCGGTTGAATTAAATGACTAGAATGAGGGAACATCCTCGAAATAGGTTGAACGGATCTTGGATGACAAGGCGAGCCTTCTGAGATATCTTCAGGGCACCGGAACAAATGAATAGCGAGAAGTGAAAGAATATGAGGAGCACCGGCATGATAGGGTATTTGAAACGAGGAAAAAGATATGATCAACACCGAAAGCTTGAATTGGTTCCACCGGAGAAGAAAAGAATGGAGAAAGAAGAACGAGTAGAGCATCTTCATGAGAAACACCGGGTAAAAACATGAAGGAAAAAGAATGGAGAGACTTCCATCAATAAAATGGATACTTGAATAAGAAATCTGGGTCCTTAAAGAAAAACAAGGGAGGGAGGGCGGGAAAAACAAAGGGAAATTGGAGATGGATGAAACAAACACCGTTGAGAAAAGCTGAGATTGAATCTTACGGATATTGAAAATGAAAGGATCCGCTTGAAGAGAAACACGCTGGTTAAAAGGATGGACAAAAACAATCTCGATTATCATGAAGTATTAGTATCCACATAGGAATATGAGGACCCCGTTTAGGAAAGGTATGGAGTCAAACACTTGACATTGAAGCAACTCGAATACCACAACTCAAAACAAAACAAAGGATTGGCTTGCAGAATAAGCCGGAACAAACATATGATAGAGATTTCGTCCGAAGTTTTCATGGTGGGGCCTACACGGGCTCGATCGTAAAACACCATCATGTACAAGGCAGTGCACATGACATACGAAGCGTCCCCGAGTCAGCATAGCCAAGGACTCTTTAAGACACAACGAGACCACTGTAAAACCGACCGTGAATAGGCGGACCCCTAGACGTCGAACCCCAATTTCATATCATACATCCGTCAGAAAGAAATCCTAAGAGCTACTTGAATTCCCACCTATGAAACTCCCGAAATTTTTCGGTTATGCAATCAGGTGTTGGGGATACAGGGGAAGCATAATATCTCACCCGAACTAGCAAATCCTACATCCAGCTGTATCCATCCTTCAACACATAACCAAGAAACCTTCGGAAATCGTCTACCTCAACCTTCGAAAAGCATCCGTTATACGATTTATGGCAATACTCCCGAACTCCCGCCCCAGTACTGGGTGGCGTCGAGGTTATCTCACCAACGAACTGCATAAAAGAGATTTTTGATGTCGGCGTACTAAACTCAGGTATTCCAGAATTGCAACAATAAAATTATGATGACAACACCTCAGAGCTCAACTCCCCGGGACACTTCCACTAAACCCCTGACAGGAGGCACGAAGACAATGTTCTCATCATAAAACCATCGGAACGATTCCAAGATACCCGCGTGATCCTAAATTTTTTTTAGTGAAATTTGAGAAGAGAAGAGTCAAAACTCTACGTCAGGATGCCTTACCAGAGTGATGAGGAGACTGGGAAGTAAAAAGAATTCCTAAACTCTCCGATATATAATTCCTAAAAGACTCAAAACATTTTTCTAGACACAACTCGGCCGCTAAAAACGATCAAGCAACGGGGCTCCTTGAAGGAAATATGCCCTAGAGGCAATAACAAAGTTATTATTTATTTCCTTATTTCATGATGAATGTTTATTATTCATGCTAGAATTGTATTAACCGGAAACATAATACATGTGTGAATACATAGACAACCAGAGTGTCACTAGTATGCCTCTACTTGACTAGCTCGTTAGTCAAAGATGGTTATGTTTCCTAACCATGAACAAAGTGTTGTTATTTGATTAACGAGGTCACATCATTAGTTGAATGATCTGATTGACATGACCCATTCCATTAGCTTAGCACCCAATCGTTTAGTATGTTGCTATTGCTTTCTTCATGACTTATACATGTTCCTATGACTATGAGATTATGCAACTCCCGTTTGCCGGAGGAACACTTTGGGTGCTACCAAACGTCACAACGTAACTGGGTGATTATAAAGGAGCATTACAGGTGTCTCCAAAGGGAGATGTTGGGTTGGCGTATTTCGAGATTAGGATTTGTCACTCTGATTGTCGGAGAGGTATCTCTGGGCCCTCTCGGTAATGCACATCACATAAGCCTTGCAAGCATTACAACTAATATGTTAGTTGTGAGATGATGTATTACGGAACGAGTAAAGAGACTTGCCAGTAACGAGATTGAACTAGGTATTGGATACCGACGATCGAATCTCGGGCAAGTAACATACCGATGACAAAGGGAACAAAGTATGTTGTTATGCGGTCTGACCGATAAAGATCTTCGTAGAATATGTAGGAGCCAATATGGGCATCCAGGTCCCGCTATTGGTTATTGACCGGAGACGTGTCTCGGTCATGTCTACATTGTTCTCGAACCTTAGGGTCCGCACGCTTAAAGTTACGATGACAGTTGTTATGAGTTTTATGCATTTTGATGTACCGAATGTTGTTCGGAGTCCGAGATGAGATCACGGACATGACGAGGAACTCCGGAATGGTCCGGAGATAAAGTTTGATATATATGATAATAGTGTTTGGTCACCGGAAGGGTTCCGGAAATCACCGGAAGGGGTTCCGGATGTTTCCCGAAATGTTTGGGTACGAGAACACTTTATTTGGGCCAAAGGGGAAAGCCCACAAGGTTTTTGGAAAGCGCAAAAGGAAGTTTTGCGGAGTCCAGGGGCCAGACGCCAGGGTCCCTGGCGTCTGGGTCCAGACGCCAGGATCCCTGGCGTCTAGCCCTGGAGTCCGAGAAGGACTCTTGCCTATCGGGTGAAACCGACTTTGTGAAGGCTTTAACTCCAAGTTTCGACCCCAGGGCTCAAGATATAAATAGAGGGGCAGGGCTAGCACCAAAGACAGATCAAGAAACACAAGTTGATCCACGTGATCTATTCCTTAGCCGTGTGCGGTGCCCCCAGCCACCATATTCCTCGATAATACTGTAGCGGAGTTTAGGCGAAGCCCTGCTGCTGTAGTGCATCAAGATCATCACCACGCCGTCGTGCTGACAAAACTCTTCCCTGACACTTTGCTGGATCGGAGTCCGGGGATCGTCATCGAGCTGAACGTGTGCTCGAACTCGGAGGTGCCGTAGTTTCGGTGCTTGATCGGTTGGATCGTGAAGACGTATGACTACTTCCTCTACGTTGTGTCAACGCTTCCGCAGTCGGTCTGCGAGGGTACGTAGACTACACTCTCCCCTCTCGTTGCTATGCATCACATGACCTTGCGTGTGCGTAGGAATTTTTTTTGAAATTACTACGAAACCCAACAGTGGCATCCGAGCCTAGGTTATTTATGTTGATGTTATATGCACGAGTAGAACACAAGTGAGTTGTGGGCGATATAAGTCATACTGCCTACCAGCATGTCATACTTTGGTTCGGCGGCATTGTTGGACGAGACGACCCGGACCAACATTACGCGTACGCTTATGCCGCGAGACCGGTTCTCCCGACGTGCTTTGCACATAGGTGGCTTGCGGGCGACTGTCTCTCCAACTTTAGTTGAACCAAGTGTGGCTACGCCCGGTCCTTGCGAAGGTTAAAACAGTCATTGACAAACTATCGTTGTGGTTTTGATGCGTAGGTAAGATTGGTTCTTGCTTAAGTCCGTAGCAGCCACGTAAAACTTGCAACAACAAAGTTAGAGGACGTCTAACTTGTTTTTGCAGGGCATGTTGTGATGTGATATGGTCAAGACATGATGCTCTGAATTTTATTGTATGAGATGATCATGTTTTGTAACCGAGTTATCGGCAACTGGCAGGAGCCATATGGTTGTCGCTTTATTGTATGCAATGCAATCGCGATGTAATGCTCTACTTTATTACTAAGCGGTAGTGATAGTCGTAGAAGCATAAGCTTGGCGAGACGACAACGATGCTACGATGGAGATCAAGGTGTCACGCCGGTGACGAGGTGATCACGATGGTGCTTCGGAGATGGAGATCACAAGCACAAGATGATGATGGCCATATCATATCACTTATATTGATTGCATGTGATGTTTATCCTTTTATGCATCTTATCTTGCTTTGATTGACGGTAGCATTATAAGATGATCTCTCACTAAATTATCAAGAAGTGTTCTCCCTGAGTATGCACCGTTGTGAAAGTTCTTCGTGCTGAGACACTACGTGATGATCGGGTGTGATAGGTTCTACGTGCAAATACAACGGGTGCAAAACAGTTGCACACGCGGAATACTCAGGTTATACTTGACGAGCCTAGCATATAACAGATATGGCCTCGGAACACGGAGACCGAAAGGTCGAGCGTGAATCATATAGTAGATATGATCAACATAGTGATGTTCACCATTGAAACTACTCCATATCACGTGATGATCGGACATGGTTTAGTTGATTTGGATCACGTAATCACTTAGAGGATTAGAGGGATGTCTATCTAAGTGGGAGTTCTTAAGTAATATGATTAATTGAACTTAAATTTATCATGAACTTAGTCCTGGTAGTATTTTGCAAATTATGTTGTAGATCAATAGCTTGCGTTGTTGCTTTCATATGTTTATTTTGATATGTTCCTAGAGAAAAATTGTGTTGAAAGATGTTAGTAGCAATGATGCGGATTGGATCCGTGATCTGAGGTTTATCCTCATTGCTGCACAGAAGAATTATGTCCTTGATGCACCGCTAGGTGACGGACCTATTGCAGGAGCAGATGCAGACGTTATGAACGTTTGGCAAGCTCAATATGATGACTACTTGATAGTTTAGTGCACCATGCTTAACGGCTTAGAATCGGGACTTCAAAGACGTTTTGAACGTCATGGAGCATATGAGATGTTCCAGGAGTTGAAGTTAATATTTCAAGCAAATACCCGAGTTGAGAGATATGAAGTCTCCAACAAGTTCTATAGCTAGAAGATGGAGGAGAATCGCTCAATTAGTGAGCATGTGCTCAGATTGTCTGAGTACTACAATCTCTTGAATCAAGTGGGAGTTAATCTTCCAGATAAGATAGTGATTGACAGAATTCTCTAGTCACCATCACCAAGTTAGTAGAAACTTCGTGATGAACTATGATATGCAAGGGATAACGGAAACGATTCCCAAGCTCTTCGTAATGCGGAAATTGACGAAGGTAGAAATCGAGAAAAACATCAAGTGTTGATGGTAGACAAGACCACTAGTTTCAAGAAAAGGGCAGAGGGAAGAAAAGGAACTTCAAGAAGAACGGCAAGCAAGTTGCTGCTCAAGTGAAGAATCCCAAGTCTGGTCCTAAGCCTAAGACTAAGTGTTTCTACTGCAAAGGGACTGGTCACTGGAAGCGGAACTACCCCAAGTGATTGGCAGATAAGAAGGATGGCAAAGTGAACATAAGTATATTTGATATACATGTTATTGATGTGTACTTTACTAGTGTTTATAGCAAACCCCTCAGTATTTGATACTAGTTCAGTTGCTAAGATTAGTAACTCGAAACGGGAGTTGCAGAATAAACAGAGACTAGTTAAGGGTGAAGTGACGATGTGTGTTGGAAGTGGTTCCAAGATTGATATGATCATCATCGCACACTCCCTATACTTTCAGGATTAGTGTTGAACCTGAATAAGTGTTATTTGGTGTTTGCGTTAAGCATGAATATGATTTGATCATGTTTATTGTAATACGGTTATTCATTTAAGTAAGAGAATAAATTGTTGTTCTGTTTACATGAATAAAACCTTATATGGTTACACACCCAATGAAAATAGTTCATTGGATCTCGATCATAGTGATACACATAATCATAATATTGAAACCAAAAGATGCAAAGTTAATAATGATAGTGCAACTTATTTGTGGCACTACCGCTTAGGTCATATTGGTGTAAAGCGCATGAAGAAACTCCATGCTGATGGGCTTTTGGAATCACTTTATTATGAATCAGTTGATGCTTGCGAACCATGCCTCATGGGCAAGATGACTAAGACTCTATTCTTCGGAACAATGGAGCGAGCAACGGATTTGTTGGAAATCATACATACTGATGTATGTGGTCCGATAAATATTGAGGCTCGCGACAAGTATCATTATTTTCTGATCTTCACAGATGATTTGAGCAGATATGAGTATATCTACTTGATGAAACATAAGTCTGAAACATTTGAAAAGTTCAAAGAATGTCAGAGTGAAGTGATAAATCATCGTAACAAGAAAATAAAGTTTCTACGATCTGATCGTAGAGAAGAGTATTTGAGTTACGAGTTTGGCCTTCAGTTAAAAACAATGTGAAATAGTTTCACTACTCATGCCACCTGGAACACCACAATGTAATGGTGTGTCCGAACGTCATAACCGTACTTTATTGGATATAGTGCAATCTATGATGTATCTTACCGATCTACCACTATCGTTTTGGGGTTATGCATTAGAGACAGCTGCATTCACGTTAAATAGGGCACCATCAAAATCCGTTGAGACGACGCCTTATGAACTGTGGTTTGGCAAGAAACCAAAGTTTTCGTTTCTGAAAGTTTGGGGCTGCGATGCTTATGTGAAAAAGCTTCAACCTGATAAGCTCGAACCCAAATCGGAGAAATGTGTCTTCATAGGATACCCAAAAGTTATTGTTGGGTACACCTTCTATCACAGATCCGAAGGCAAGATTTTTTGCTAAATTTGGAAACTTTCTGGAGAAGGAGTTTCTCTTGAAAGAAGTGAGTGGGAGGAAAGTAGAAAACTTGATAAGGTAATTGTACCTTCTCCTTTATTGGAAAGTAGTTCATCACAGAAATTTGTTCATGTGACTCCTACACCAATTAGTGAGGAAGCTAATGATGATGATCATGAAACTTCAGATCAAGTTACTACCGAATCTCGTAGGTAAACCAGAGTGAGATCCGCACCAGAGTGGTACGGTAATCCTGTTCTGGAAGTCATGTTACTAGACCATGACGAACTTGCGAACTATGAGGAAGCGATGATGAGCCCAGATTCCGCAAAATGGTTTGAGGCCATGAAATCTGAGATATGATCCATGTATGAGAACAAAGTATGGACTTTGATGGATTTGCCCGATGATCGGCAAGCCATAGAAAATAAATGGATCTTCAAGAGGAAGACAGACGCTGATAGTAGTGTTACTATCTACAAAGCTAGAATTGTCGCAAAAAGGTTTTCGACAAGTTCAAGGTGTTGACTACGATGAGAGATTCTCACTCGTATCTATGCTTAAAGTCTGTCCGAATCATGTTAGCAATTGCCGCATTTTATGAAATCTGGCAAATGGATAAACAAAACTGAATTCCTTAATGGATTTAATAAAGAAGAGTTGTATACGATGCAACTAGAAGGTTTTGTCAAATCCGAAAGGTGCTAACAAAATGTGCAAGCTCCACCGATCCATCTATGGACTAGTGCAAGCATCTCGGAGTTGGAATATACACTTTGATGAGTTGATCAAAGCATATAGTTTTATACAGACTTGCGGTGAAGCCTGTATTTACGAGAAAGTGAGTGGGAGCACTACAGCATTTCTGATAAGTATATGTGAATGACATATTGTTGATCGGAAATAATGTAGAATTATTCTGTAAAGCATAAAGGAGTGTTTGAAAGGAGTTTTTCAAAGAAAAACTTCGGTGAAGCTGCTTACATATTGAGCTTCAAGATCTATAGAGATAGATCAAGACGCTTGATAAGTTTTTTCAATGAGTACATACCTTGACAAGATTTTGAAATAGTTCAAAATGGAGCAGTCAAAGAAAGAGTTCTTGCCTGTATTACAAGGTGTGAAGTTGAGTAAGACTCAAAGCCCGACCATGGCAGAAGATAGAAAGAGAATGGAAGTCATTCCCTATGCCTTGGCCATAGTTTCTATAAAGTATGTCATGCTGTATACCAGATCTATTGTATACCCTGCACTGATTTGGCAAGGGAGTACAATAGTGATCTAGGAGTAGATCACTGGACAGCAGTCAGAATTATCCTTAGTAAAATAAGGATATGTTTCTTGATTATGGACGTGACAAAAGGGTTCGTCGTAAACGGTTACGTCGATGCAAGTTTTTGACACTGATCGAGATGATTCTAAGTCTCAATCTGGATACATATTGAAAGTGGGAGCAATTAGCTAGAGTAGCTCCGTGCAGAGCATTGTAGACATAGAATTTTGCAAAATACATACGGATCTGAATTTGGCAGGCCCGTTGACTAAGATTCTCTCACAAGCAAAACATGATCACACCTTAGTACTCTTTGGGTGTTAATCACATAGCCATGTGAACTAGATTACTGAATCTAGTAAACCCTTTGGGTGTTGGTCACATGACGATGTGAACTATGGGTGTTAATCACATGATGATGTGAACTATCGATGTTAATCACATGGTGATGTGATCTAGATTATTGACTCTAGTGCAAGTGGGAGACTGAAGGAAATATTCCCTAGAGGCAATAATAAAGTTATTATTTATTTCCTTATTTCATGATGAATGTTTATTATTCATGCTAGAATTGTATTAACCGGAAACATAATACATGTGTGAATACATAGACAACCAGAGTGTCACTAGTATGCCTCTACTTGACTAGCTCATTAATCAAAGATGGTTATGTTTCCTAACCATGAACAAAGTGTTGTTATTTGATTAACGAGGTCACATCATTAGTTGAATGATCTGATTGACATGACCCATTCCATTAGCTTAGCACCCGATCATTTAGTATGTTGCTATTGCTTTCTTCATGACTTATACATGTTCCTATGACTATGAGATTATGCAACTCCCGTTTGCCGGAGGAACACTTTGGGTGCTACCAAACGTCACAACGTAACTGGGTGATTATCAAGGAGCATTACAGGTGTCTCCAAAGGGAGATGTTGGGTTGGCGTATTTCAAGATTAGGATTTGTCACTCCGATTGTCGGAGAGGTATCTCTGGGCCCTCTCGGTAATGCACATCACATAAGCCTTGCAAGCATTACAACTAATATGTTAGTTGTGAGATGATGTATTACGGAACGAGTAAAGAGACTTGCCAGTAACGAGATTGAACTAGGTATTGGATACCGACGATCGAATCTCGGGCAAGTAACATACCGATGACAAAGGGAACAACGTATGTTGTTATGCGGTATGACCGATAAAGATCTTCGTAGAATATGTAGGAGCCAATATGGGCATCCAGGTCCCGCTATTGGTTATTGACCGGAGACGTGTCTCGGTCATGTCTACATTGTTCTCGAACCGTAGGGTCCGCACGCTTAAAGTTACGATGACAGTTATTATGAGTTTTATGCATTTTGATGTACCGAATGTTGTTTGGAGTCCAAGATGAGATCGCGGACATGACGAGGAACTTCGGAATGGTCCGGAGATAAAGTTTGATATATATGATAATAGTGTTTGGTCACCGGAAGGGTTCCGGAAATCACCGAAAGGGGTTCCGGATGTTTCCCGAAATGTTTGGGTACGAGAACACTTTATTTGGGCCAAAGGGGAAAGCCCACAAGGTTTTTGGAAAGCGCAAAAGGAAGTTTTGTGGAGTCCAGGGGCCAGACGCCAGGGTCCCTGGCGTCTGGGTCCAGAGGCCGGGATCCCTGGCATCTAGCCCTGGAGTCCGAGAAGGACTCTTTCCTATCGGGTGAAACCGACTTTGTGAAGGCTTTAACTCCAAGTTTCGACCCCAGGGCTCAAGATATAAATAGAGGGGCAGGGCTAGCACCAAAGACAGATCAAGAAACACAAGTTGATCCACGTGATCTATTCCTTAGCCGTGTGCGGTGCCCCCAGCCACCATATTCCTCGATAATACTGTAGCGGAGTTTAGGCGAAGCCCTGCTGCTGTAGTGCATCAAGATCGTCACCACGCCGTCGTGCTGACGAAACTCTGCCCCAACACTTTGCTGGATCGGAGTCCAGGGATCGTCATCGAGCTGAACGTGTGCTCGAACTCGAAGGTGCCGTAGTTTCGGTGCTTGATCGGTTGGATCGTGAAGACGTACGACTACTTCCTCTACGTTGTGTCAACGCTTCCGCAGTCGGTCTGCGAGGGTACGTAGACTATACTCTCCCCTCTCGTTGCTATGCATCACATGATCTTGCGTGTGCGTAGGAATTTTTTTTGAAATTACTACGAAACCCAACACTCCTAATGTCGGGGAAGGCTCTGATTACCAACTTGTAATGCCCTCAATGCGGCTATATCTCCCACGTGTCGAAGCACGACTTAGAGGCATAACAGCATTGAAAGCAATGTCGCAAGAGAGGTAATCTTCACACAACCCATGTAATGCATAAGGGAAAAAGATACATAGTTGGCTTATAATCGCCACTTCACACAATTACATGAATAAAGCATTACATCATCCAAATACACTCAAGGTCCGACTACGGAACCAAAATAAAAGAAGAACCCCAAATGCGACAAGGTCCCCGATCGACCCCAACTGGGCTCCACTACTGATCAACTAGAACGAAACAACATAAAGGACAAGATCTTCATAGAGCTCCTCCTTGAGCTTGGTTGCGTCATCCGCAAGGACTCATCGGCACCTGCAAGCTGGTTTTGGAAGTATCTGTGTGCCATGGAGACTCAGCAATCTCGCACCCTCACGATCAAGACTATTTAAGCTTATGGGTAAGGTAAACTAAACCAGCAACACCGCCCGAATGTGCCGACAAATCCCGATAGGAGATGCACATATCTCCTTCTCAGGGCACACTCAGATGAGACATCCTACGAGTAAAACTGAACCTCAAGTTGCCCCGAGGTGGCCCCGCAGTCTGCTCGGTCGGACCAACACTCAGAGGAGCACTGGCCCCGGGGGGTTAGAATAAAGATGACCCTTGAGTCTGCAGAACCCAAGGGAAGGTGGTAGGTTGTTAGTGCAAATGGTAAAACCAATGTTGGGCATTGCTGGAAGAGATTTACTTAAGGCGAACTGTCAAGGGGTTCCCATAATAGCCCAACCGCGTAAGGAACGCAAAATTCGGGAACATAACACCGATATGACGGAAACTAGGGCGGCAAGAGTGGAACAAAACACCAGGCATAAGGCCGAGCCTTCCACCCTTTACGAAGTATATAGATGCATTAATTAAATACAATATATAGTGATATCCCAACAAGTAAACAATGTTCCAACAAGGAACAACATCTCCATGTTCCAACAAGGAACAAACTTCAATCTTCACCTGCAACTAACAACGCTATAAGAGGGGCTGAGCAAAGCGGTAACATAGCCAAACAACGGTTTGCTGGGACAAGGTGGGTTAGAGGCTTGGTTCAACAATATAGGAGGCACGATAAGCAAGTGGTAGGTATCGCAGCATAGGCATAGCAAAAGAGCGAGCAACTAAGCAAGCAAACATAGTAGTGATTTCGAGGGTATGATCATCTTGCCTGAAATCTCGCAAGGAAGAAGAACGAGTCCATGATGAAGACAAACGGACGTAGTCGAACGGGTCCTCACAAACACAACGTATCAGAACCAACCCGAAGAAGCAAACACCGGAAAAGAAGCACACAACATAGTAAACAAACCACACATGAACATGGTATGATATGCGGGATGCGGTATGCGATGCATATGCATGATTTGCAAGGGAATGCATGAACCTGGCCTCAACTTGGAAAACCAAGTGTGTCACTGGAAAGATGAGATGAAATCGCTTGAAAACGATATAAAGATCATCGGAATCGGAGTTACGGTTTGGAAATGGCAAGCGATTCAAATATGACACCGGTCTGCGATTTACAGCAAGTAGCCATCTAAATGCAATGAGATGAACATGCTACAGCACTCAAACATGACAACAAAATACATGGCAGGGATGCACACAAGATTCTTAACAAAAGTCTAGCACTGAGCTACGGCCAATTCATCCATTAATAGGTTCAAACAAGCATAGCAAAAATGCATATGACAAACAGATCTCAGACTTAGTGAAATTAACACTTGTCTGGAATTTCAGATCAGGTAGCCCTCTTCGGAGCAACAAAACTACATGCTACCGGATCTGAACATGGCAAAGTAAAGCATGGCATGGAGCTACTCAAAGAGCTTAACAAAAGTCCCTTAGTGACCTTGAGCCAAAAGGGATCAGAAAATACAATTGCAAGCAAGTGAACATAGCAAAAACATAATCAGTTTTCATACTTGGTGAAAATTGGAGCAAGCTGAAATATAGCTCAAGTAGGCATGTTTACAAGCTCGATGCACTCACTACGGTGCAAGTCATGATAAGCTAAGCATACATCTATCGAGAACACACAAAATGAAAGCTAGACATGGCAAGAATAATAGCATAGCATGCACGGATCAACTACAACATCATCGGCAAAATTGCAAACAAGTTGACAATCTGCCCAGATTCAACAAAGTAGCAAAAGTAGAGCTCGATTGACTCAAGTTAGGGTGCTCCATAATTGCAAACAAAGACATGGATGGATAGAGCACTACAAGATTAACAAAACATCCTTACTGATCATCCTCAAAAGAGGCACGGATCACTAGGAAACAACATGAACATATGACAACATGAGACAAACAGCTGCAGGACTTAGTGGAATTGCTAAGTCCCTGAAAACAGAATTAGCAAGTGCACCACTTTGCAAGCTTGCACAAGTCACCACACACATCACAAAAATACATGGGTTGCACCTCTGGAAAGATGGCAAAACCCTTAACAAAACATATGTAGAGCATCAGGGCATAACATGCACACATTAATCATGGCAAAAATGACAAAAAGCTAAACGGAGTAGCAGATCTGACAATAAACTCAAGTAGCCCTCTTCTAACAGCATTTCGGGTATCGAGATTAACTCAAATGAAAATGATACAATAGAATGAAATGATGTACTCTCTGAGATGAACATTTTGATATGCTATATGCATGAATCGGAGCTACAGATGCAAAGTTACGAGGCCATGAACATGAGCACTTGGATCTGGAATTTCCAGGACTTAGAAGAAATTTACCCCGCGGAAAAAGTCAACGGCGGACGGGGATATCCAGGACGGAGCGGTGCGGGGATGGGCGAGGGCGTTTGGATCGGGGACCGGTGGATCTGGTCCCGATCCGGATCGGATCCGGCCGGAGTTTACTCCGGCGAGCTCCGTGAGCTCCGGCGAGGGACGGCAGTGGCGAGGCGGGCGCCGGCGGAGGTGGTTCGGCCAACGGCGGAGCTCGGCGAGCCCGGGCGCGAGGCGCGGAGCCCGATGGCGGCGGTTGCGCGCGGTGGCGGCGAGGCGGCCGGCGGCGATGGCCGGTCGCGGGCGGGGCGGCGCCCGCGGTTGAAGGCGGCGGGGCGACCGGGCTGGGCGGCGGAGATCCCGGGCGGCGGCGGCCCGATCTGGCCCGGGGCAGGCCCGATCTGGGCTCCCTCGGGCCCGGCAGCGGGGACGAGAGAGAAAGGCGGCGCGCTGACGTGGCGGCGGTGGATTCGTCGGAGGCGGCGGTCGGACATGTCCAGGTGGTGGATTTTTGTCCGGTGCGCGAGGTAGGGGAAGGCTAGGGTTAGACCGCGAATTTCGGGAGGGTTGCACATATATATAGGTAGAGGGAGCTAGGAGAGTCCAAATGAGGTGCGGTTTTCGGCCACGCGATCGTGATCGAACGCTCTAGATGATGGAGAAGGTTTTGGTGGGTTTTGGGCCAAATTGGAGGGGTGTTGGGCTTCAACACACACGAGGCCTTTTCGGTCCCTTGGTTAACCGTTGGAATATCAAACGAAGTCCAGTTGATACGAAACTTGACAGGCGGTCTACCGGTAGTAAACCAAGGCCGCTTGGCAAGTCTCGGTCCAATCCAGAAATGTTTAATCCCCACACATGAAAGAAAGCTAGAAATGACCACCGGAGGAGAACGAAGCGCCGGAATGCAAAACGGACAACGGGGAAAATGCTCGAATGCATGAGATGAACGCGTATGCAAATGAAATGCACATGATGACATGATATGCAATGCATGACACGCAAGCAATGACAACGCAACAACATCGAATAACTGCACGACACCTGGCACATCGGTCTCGGGGCGTTACAGAAAGGAAAGACGGAGGTTAACTGAAGAAAACATCGACAAGAAGGTTGAGATTGCAGTTGAGAAGAAATCATCTCAGACAGTCGCAACAGCTGTAGCTGCCGCAAAACAGGTGGTTGCAGATTTGTCTACTTCCTTGGTGACGGGCATTTTCACTTGGACAAGGCAACATCCAGAAAAAAATGCAGAGGACTTTCCCCTTGCTGACTTCTTGGGGAGCAGCTCGATTAGCGTTGCACCAGCACCTGCTCCCGCACCAGCTCCCACATCGGCTCCCGCACCGTCTCCCGCCCCGGCTCCCGCACCGGACGTGCTCGGTGGTGCTTCGTCTTTGGCTGAGCTCGACGCCCTCACGGTATCTGTCACACCGGCCCCCTTCAATTTAAATGTATAATCTCCTGTTTTCATTGCCTTTCGGATGTCTCACGTCGCAGACTTTTCTTTGTAGGCCGACGAAACCCCGTGCACCATATTGTACACCATCAGCGACCAGAAGGTGGACGTGGGGAAGGCGACGATAATGAAGCCGAAGGAACCATTGTTCCACAGCCGGCCGATCCCCCCGAACGTCTTCAAGGTTTCCATGGCCAGTGTCAAAACCGGGCCACAAGAATTTGCCTCCTCCAATACTAGCGGGGGATGACGACGAGACACCGCGACGTCTTGGTGATTGTTGCAATGGGTGGGTCCTGTTGTGGCCAAAGAGTCTGCTTCGTATGGAGGCGGCCGGGAGCACACCCACGAGCACGCAGCCTCAACAAGGTATGAACATCAACACCCCACCTACCCAATTAGCGTCGGGTGTCGGGTTGGGTGATAGCGGACGGGGTAAGGAGGAGGCTCCATTAGTCGCTGATGACATCACCATGGATGAGGATGAGGACGACGATGGCGCTGAATAGTATGTCTATACAGGCGCCTCCTCAGGGTTTGAGCGTCATGAGTCGGTGCCTGAATTGCCATCTCAACGTATTATGGACGACCTTCCGGTAGTAAAGAAGTCTAGGAAGAGAGCGAGGAAAGGCAAAAAAGCTGATTCTATGATCCAGCCGCCTCAGCAGCCTCGGCTTCAGGACCGTATAGATATCCCCGATGCGGATAAATGGCATATCCCCGGTCAACCAATCCTACCTGCAATAGCGCTACGGGCCAGATTCGGTGATCTAAGGAGACTTCATGACGATGTGCTGCGGGTAGAGAAAGGCCTCATCGCCTTGAAAGATCCAGGATACCCACTCTACATGGTTAACGTTCCGCGGCAAATGTCGTACGTCGACAGCTTCCCCGCGGATAAGTTCTTCCTCCGATTCGATTACATATTCGACATGTTCCACGTGAAGAAGCTGGATTTTACGTTTGTCCGCCTTTATGCCTTGAACATGAACTACATCATCGGGGTTGAGCAGATATCTAATATCTGTGTCGCTGACCCATACTACATGCACGAGGGCTTCTTGGGAGTCTGTGCAAAGCACCGTGAATACGCGAGGGATTACATCGTCAATTTCATGCTCACCAATAAGGACAAGGAGGCGATTCTCGTGCCTTATCATCTCGTGTAAGTCATCCGCGCTGCTATCCTTCCTTCGATTTCAATCATTCATTTGCAGGGTGGAGGCTAATTAATTTGAGGTGTACTTATTTTGCGCAGCGGCGGGCGCGCCGTCCTCATCATCCTCTACCCCCGATTCTCCCACGCACTTTACTTGGACTCGTCGAAGAACATTCACAAAAAGGATTACACCCACATCAAGGATGTTCTCGACAATGCTATGTTTTACTACCAAGCAAGGGGTGGAGAGGTCAGGGACAAGAAGACAAGGGGCGGCAGGGCCGCCTTCGGCCATAAGACCGACTTCTGCTGCATCCAGCAACCGAAGGATTCTCTTAATGATGGATTCTATGTCCTACACCACATGCTGGAGTACAGACGGGATCACCAGAACCTTCGCATGTCACCTAGATTCGGCAATGCCCATATTCTGCAATGGGCAAAGGACATAGGAGATATCGAGGATCATCGACTTCGAGCTGAGTTCTATAACATCCAGCGCGAACTTGCCCAAATCATCATGAAGGAGGTCGTCGGAAAAACAGGGATGTTCTACGGAGAAGGACAAATTTCGCGGGAAGACGTCCGAACATGGATAGCCTCTCAGCGTCTTGACATGAAGCCTTTCACTAAGCTCAAGGACTATCTCCTTGACTTGGATGGATGGAACGACATGTTGGAGTGATTGTCGATATATGACAATGTGTCCGTTTAGTTCATACTTTCTGTATGAAAAAACTTTGAGTTGTGCACGGTGAAACTTTATTTGTGATGTAATTAAACCGTCCTCCTCGACTAGCAAAAATCACTCTAGTTAGGGCATTTTGGGGTATGATGAACTTTGTTATTTATGCTTATGATATGTTGTTTCTATTTTTGCCAAGTCTGTCTCTTTCTGTTGCTCAACTATATATGTTGCATATCATCGACTCATGTGACGATGCAGGTGCATAGATCATAGATGGCGAAGAAGTGCTACGCCAGGAGTATATATACGACAAGTGGCCGGAGTGTCAGGCCCAGGTGTACCGGTTTCCGGTTTCCGAGCGACAGGCAGTAGTTAGTTTAGGTTCACGCTAATGCGAGAGAGGGATACGAACTCATGTACTCAAAGTGATAGCTCTTCTCGCGTATATCATTGTTTAGATGGATGACGATGTATTTGCAAGTAATCGAGACTTGTATCGCTATTTTCGAGATGATGATGAGAGACCACTTTGTGTTGGATGATGATTATGATGATGGCATGATTTGATGAGACTAATTGTATGTATATGCTATGATTACATTTGTATGTGTATGATATTCTAAAGCTTATTGTATAAAGCCTATTCAAATACAAAACAAATACAAAACAAATATGTAGAAAAAACTAATAAAACTAGTAGTAGCGAGGGGGGAAATTTAGCAGTAGCGCCGCCTTACCAGTAGCGCTTCCCAGTAAACAGCGCTGCAGATAATATCAGCAGTGCCCTTTTCCAAAGAGCGCTACAGCTATTCATGTATAGAAGTAGCGTGGGACAACAGGCGCTACTGCTATACGTTAGCTGTAGCGCCTTATTAGTAGCGCCGGTCCCTGCGCTACTAATAGGCCCAAAACCCGCGCTGCTGCTAGGCTTTTCCCTAGTAGTGGAGAACTACTCCCTCCTCGTCATGGAGAGCGCCGGGATGATGAAGATGGCCACTGGTGAGGGATTCCCCCTCCGGCAGGGTGCCGGGACGGGTCTAGATTGGTTTTCGGTGGCTACGGAGGCTTCTGGCGGCGGAACTCCCGATCTATTGTGCTCCCCGAAGTTTTTAGGGTATATGGATATATATAGGCGGAAGAAATACATCAGGGGAGCCACGAGGGGCCCATGAGGGTGGAGGGCGCGCCCCCTGCCTCGTGCCTTCCTTGTTGCTTCCCTTATGTACACTCCAAGTCTTCTGGATTGCTTCCGTTCCAAAAATAAGTTCCGTGAAGTTTCACGTCAATTGGACTCTGTTTGATTTTCCTTTTCTGCGATACTCTAAAACTAGGAAAAAACAGAAACTGGCACTGGCTCTAGGTTAATAGGTTAGTCCCAAAAATCATATAAAATAGCATATAAATGCATATAAAACATCCGAGGTTGATAATATAATAGCATGGAACAATAAAAAATTATAGATACATTGGAGACGTATCACACAACCACCATTCTATTCCACATATAGTGCTATATCCATGGCTCACGCTCATATATTGCGTGAAGATTGAAAACATTTGAGAACATCAAAAGTATGAAACAATTGCTTGGCTTGTCATTGGGGTTGTGCATGATTTAATATTTTGTGTGGTGAAGATAGAGCATAGCCAGACTATATGATTTTGTAGGGATAACTTTCTTTGGCCATGTTATTTTGAGAAGACATGATTGCTTAGTTAGTATACTTGAAATATTATTATTATTATGTCAATATTAAACTTTTATCTTGAATCTTTCGGATCTGAATATTCATGCCACAATAAAGGGAAATTACACTGAGAAATATGTTAGAAAGCATTCCACATCAAAAATTCTTTTTTTATCATTTACCTACTCGAGGATGAGTAGGAATTAAGCTTGGGGATGCTTGATACGTCTCCAATGTATCTATAATTTTTGATTGCTCCATGCTATTATATTATCTGTTTTGGATGTTAATGGGCTTTATTTTACACTTTTATACCATTTTTGGGACTAACCTATTAACAGGAGGCCCAACCCAAATTGCTGTTTTTTCGCCTATTTTAGTGTTTCACAGAAAAGGAATATCAAACGAAGTCCAAACGGAATGAAACCTTCGGGAACGTGATTTTCTCAACAAACGTGACCCAGGAGACTTGGAGTGGGCGTCAAGAAACAATCGAGGAGGCCACGAGGCAGGGGCGCGCCCTCCACCCTCGTGGGCCCCTCGTTGCTCCACCGACCTACTTCTTCCTCCTATATAAGTCCACGTACCCCACAAACATCCAGGAGCACCACGAAAACCTAATTCCACCGCCGCAACCTTCTGTACCTGAGAGATCCCATCTTGGGGCCTTTTCTGGAGCTCCGCCGGAGGAGGCATTGATCACGGAGGGCCTCTACATCAACTCCATGGCCTCTCCGGTGATGTGTGAGTAGTTTACTTCAGACCTTCGGGTCCATAGCTAGTATCTAGATGGATTCTTCTCTCTCTTTGGATCTCAATACAAAGTTCTCCTCGATTCTCTTGGAGATCTATTCGATGTAATCTTCTTTTGCGGTGTGTTTGTCGAGATCCGATGAATTGTGGGTTTATGATCCAGATTATGTATGAACAATATTTGATTCTTCTCTGAATTGTTTTATGTATGATTGGTTTCTCTTTGCAAGTCTCTTCAAATTATCAGTTTGGTTTGGCCTACTAGATTGATCTTTCTTGCAATGGGAGAAGTGCTTAGCTTTGGGTTCAATCTTACGGTGCTTGATCCTAGTGACAGTAGGGGAAACGACACGTATTGTATTCTTGCCATCGATGATAAAAAGATGGGGTTTGTATCATATTGCATGAGTTTATCCCTCTACATCATGTCATCTTGCTTAAGGCGTTACTCTGTTCTTATGAACTTAATACTCTAGATGCATGCTGGATAGTGGTCGATGTGTGGAGTAATAGTAGTAGATGCAGAATCGTTTCGGTCTACTTGTCGCGGACGTGGTGCCTATATACATGATCACGCCTAGATATTCTCATAATTATTCGCTTTTCTATCAATTGCTTGACAGCAATTTGTTTACCACCGTAATACTTATGCTATCCTAAGAGAAGCCACTAGTGAAACCTATGGCCCCCGGGTCTATTTTCCATCATACAAGTTTCCAATCTATTTTATTTTGCAATCTTTACTTTCAATCTATATCATAAAAATACCAAAAATATTTATCTTATTATTATTATCTCTATCAGATCTCACTCTTGCAAGTGGCCGTGAAAGGATTGACAACCCCTTTATCGCGTTGGTTGCGAGGTTCTTATTTGTTTGTGTAGGTACGAGGTGACTCGCGCGTGGTCTCCTACTAGATTGATACCTTGGTTCTCAAAAACCGAGGGAAATACTTACGCTGCTTCACTGCATCACCCTTTCCTCTTCAAGGGAAAACCAACACAGTGCTCAAGAGGTAGGAAAAGCTCAAAAAGAAACTAAGTGGGTGTGCATCAAACTTGCTTGCTCACAAAGACCTAGAGCATTTTGAGGAAGCCCATCATTGAAATATACAAGCCAAGTTCTATAATGAAAGATTCCCAATAGTATATGAAAGTGACAACATAGGAGACTCTCTATCATGAAGATCGTGGTGCTACTTTGAAGCAGAAGTGTGGTAAAAGGATAGTAGCATTGCCCCTTCTCTCTTTTTCTCTAATTTTTTTGTTTTTGTTTTTTTGGGCCTTCTCTTTTTTATAGCCTCTTTTTTATAGCCTCTTTTTTTTATTTTTCATCCAGAGTCTCATCCAGACTTGTGGGGGAATCATAGTCTCCATCATCCTTTCCTCACATGGGACAATGCTCAAATAATGATGATGTTGGGTTTCGTAGTAATTTCAAAAAAATTCCTACGCACACGCAAGATCATGTGATGCATAGCAACGAGAGGGGAGAGTGATGTCTACGTACCCACACAGACCGACTGCGGAAGCGTTGACACAACGTAGAGGAAGTAGTCGTACGTCTTCACGATCCAACCGATCAAGCACCGAAACTACGGCACCTCCGAGTTCGAGCACACGTTCAGCTCGATGACGATCCCCGGACTCCAATCCAGCAAAGTGTCGGGGAAGAGTTCCGTCAGCACGACGGCGTGGTGACGATCTTGATGTACCACAGCAGCAGGGCTTCGCCTAAACTCTGCTACAGTATTATCGAGGACTATAGTGGCTGGGGGCACCGCACACGGCTAAGGAATAGATCACGTGGATCAACTTGTGTTTCTTGATCTGTCTTTGGTGCTAGCCCTGCCTCTCTATTTATATGTTGAGCCCTGGGGTCGAAACTTGGAGTAAAAGTCTCCACAAAGTCGGTTTCACCCGAAAGGCAAGAGTCCTTCTCGGACTCCAGGGCCAGACGCCAGGGTTCCCGGCGTCTGGACCCAGACGCCAGGGACCCTGGCGTCTGGCCCCTGGACTCCGCAAAACTTCCTTTTGCGCTTTCCAAAAACCTTGTGGGCTTTCCCCTTTGGCCCAAATAAAGTGTTCTCGTACCCAAACATTTCGGGAAACATCCGGAACCCCTTCCGGTGATTTCCGGAACCCTTCCGGTGACCAAACACTATTATCATATATATCAAACTTTATCTCCGGACCATTCCGGAGTTCCTCGTCATGTCCGTGATCTCATCTCGGACTCCGAACAACATTCGGTACATCAAAATGCATAAACTCATAATATAACTGTCATCGTAACCTTAAGCGTGCGGACCCTACGGGTTCGAGAACAATGTAGACATGACCGAGACACGTCTCCGGTCAATAACCAATAGCGGGACCTGGATGCCCATATTGGCTCCTACATATTCTACGAAGATCTTTATCGGTCAGACCGCATAACAACATACGTTGTTCCCTTTGTCATCGGTATGTTACTTGCCCGAGATTCGATCGTCGGTATCCAATACCTAGTTCAATCTCGTTACCGGCAAGTCTCTTTACTCGTTTGTAATACATCATCCCGCAACTAACTCATTAGTTGCAATGCTTGCAAGGCTTAAGTGATGTGCATTACCGAGAGGGCCCAGAGATACCTCTCCGACAATCGGAGTGACAAATCCTAATCTCGAAATACGCCAACCCAACATCTACCTTTGGAGACACCTGTAATGCTCCTTTATAATCACCCAGTTACGTTGTGACGTTTGGTAGCACACAAGTGTTCCTCCGGCAAACGGGAGTTGCATCTCATAGTCATAGGAACATGTATAAGTCATGAAGAAAGCAATAGCAACATACTAAACGATCGTGGAAGCTAATGGCAATGGGTCATGTCAATCAGATCATTCATCTAATGATGTGATCCCGTTAATCAAATAACAACTCATGTTCATGGTTAGGAAACATAACCATCTTTGTTACGAGCTAGTCAAGTAGAGGCATACTAGTGACACTCTGTTTGTCTATGTATTCACACATGTATTATGTTTTCGGTTAATACAATTCTAGCATGAATAATAAACATTTATCATGAAATAAGGAAATAAATAATAACTTTATTATTGCCTCTAGGGCATATTTCCTTCAGTCTCCCACTTGCACTAGAGTCAATAATCTAGATCACATCACCATGTGATTAACATCGATAGTTCACATCATCATGTGATTAACACCCATAGTTCACATCGCCATGTGACCAACACCCAAAGGGTTTACTAGATTCAGTAATCTAGTTCACATCGCTATGTGATTAACACCCAAAGAGTACTAAGGTGTGATCATGTTTTGCTTGTGAGAGAATCTCAGTCAACGGGCCTGCCAAATTCAGATCCGTATGTGAAGGAAATATGCCCTAGAGGTAATAATAAAGTTATTATTTATTTCCTTATAATCATGATAAATGTTTATTATTCATGCTAGAATTGTATTAACCGGAAACATAATACATGTGTGAATACATAGACAAACAAAGTGTCACTAATATGCCTCTACTTGACTAGCTCGTTAATCAAAGATGGTTATGTTTCCTAACCATGAACAATGAGTTGTTATTTGATTAACGGGATCACATCATTAAGAGAATGATCTGATTGACATGACCCATTCCACTAGCTTAGCACCCGATCGTTTAGTATGTTGCTATTGCTTTCTTCATGACTTATACATGTTCCTATGACTATGAGATTATGCAACTCCCGTTTGCCGGAGGAACACTTTGGGTGCTACCAAACGTCACAACGTAACTGGGTGATTATAAAGGAGCATTACAGGTGTCTCCAAAGGTAGATGTTGGGTTGGCGTATTTCGAGATTAGGATTTGTCACTCCGATTGTCGGAGAGGTATCTCTGGGCCCTCTCGGTAATGCACATCAATTAAAGCCTTGCAAGCATTGCAACTAAATGAGTTAGTTGCGGGATGATGTAACGAGTAAAGAGACTTGCCGGTAACGAGATTGAACTAGGTATTGGAATACCGACGATCGAATCTCGGGCAAGTAACATACCGATGACAAAGGGAACAACGTATGTTGTTATGCGGTCTGACCGATAAAGATCTTCGTAAAATATGTAGGAGCCAATATGGGCATCCAGGTCCCGCTATTGGTTATTGACCGGAGACGTGTCTCGGTCATGTCTACATTGTTCTCGAACCCGTAGGGTCCGCACGCTTAAGGTTACGATGACAGTTATATTATGAGTTTATGCATTTTGATATACCAAAGGTTGTTCGGAGTCCCGGATGTGATCACGGACATGACGAGGAGTCTCGAAATGGTCGATACGTAAAGATTGATATATTGGAAGCCTATGTTTGGATATCGGAAGTGTTCCGGGTGAAATCGGGATTTTACCGGAGTACCGGGAAGGTTACCGGAACCCCCCGGGAGCTAAATGGGCCATGATGGGCCTTAGTGGAAAAGAGAAGAGGCAGCCCTACATGGGCTGCGCGCCTCCCCCTTCCCCTAGTCCTATTAGGACTAGGAGAGGTGGTCGGCCCCCTCTCTCTCTTTTCCCCCTCCGCGAATCCTATTCCAACTAGGATTGGGGGGGGGGAATCCTACTCCCAGAGGGAGTAGGACTCTCCTGGCGCGCCACACCTTGGCCGGCCAGCCTCCCCCCTCTTGTCCTTTATATACTGAGGCAGAGGCACCCTAGAACACACAAGTTGATCCACGTGATCTATTCCTTAGCCGTGTGCGGCCCCCCCAGCCACCATAGTCCTCGATAATACTATAGCGGAGTTTAGGCGTAGCCCTGCTGCTGTAGTACATCAAGATCGTCACCACGCCGTCGTGCTGACGGAACTCTTCCCCGACACTTTGCTGGATCGGAGTCCGGGGATCGTCATCGAGCTGAACGTGTGCTCGAACTCGGAGGTGCCGTAGTTTCGGTGCTTGATCGGTTGGATCGTGAAGACGTACGACTACTTCCTCTACATTGTGTCAATGCTTCCGTAGTCGGTCTGCGTGGGTACGTAGACAGCACTCTCCCCTCTCGTTGCTATGCATCACATGATCTTGCATGTTCGTAGGAAATTTTTTGAAATTACTATGAAACCCAACAGTGGTATCAGAGCCTAGGTTATTTATGTTGATGTTATATGCACGAGTAGAACACAAGTGAGTTGTGGGCGATATAAGTCATACTGCCTATCAGCATGTCATACTTTGGTTTGGCGGCATTGTTGGACGAGACGACCCGGACCAACATTACGCGTACGCTTACGCGAGACCGGTTCCCCCGACGTGCTTTGCACATAGGTGGCTTGCGGGCGACTGTCTCTCCAACTTTAGGTGAACCAAGTATGGATACGCCCGGTCCTTGCGAAGGTTAAAACGGAGTCTATTTGACAAACTATCGTTGTGGTTTTGATGCGTAGGTGAGATTGGTTCTTGCTTAAGCCCGTAGCAGCCACGTAAAACTTGCAACAACAAAGTAGAGGACGTCTAACTTGTTTTTGCAGGGCATGTTGTGATGTGATATGGTCAAGACATGATGCTGAATTTTATTGTATGAGATGATCATGTTTTGTAACCGAGTTATCGGCAACTGGCAATGTAATGCTTTACTTTATTACTAAGCGGTAGTGATAGTCGTGGAAGCACAAGCTTGGCGAGACGACAACGATGCTACGATGGAGATCAAGGTGTCACGCCGGTGACGATGGTGATCACGACGGTGCTTCGGAGATGGAGATCACAAGCACAAGATGATGATGGCCATATCATATCACTTGTATTGATTGCATGTGATGTTTATCCTTTTATGCATCTTATCTTGCTTTGATTGACGGTAGCATTATAAGATGATCTCTCACTAAATTATCAAGAAGTGTTCTCCCTGAGTATGCACCGTTGCGAAAGTTCTTCGTGCTGAGACACCACGTGATGATCGGGTGTGATAGGTTCTACGTTCAAATACAACGGGTGCAAAACAGTTGCGCACGCGGAATACTCAGGTTATACTTGACGAGCCAAGCATATATAGATATGGCCTCGGAACACGGAGACCGAAAGGTCGAGCGTGAATCATATGGTAGATATGATCAACATAACGATGTTCACCATTGAAAACTACTCCATCTCACGTGATGATCGATTATGGTTTAGTTGATTTGGACCACGTAATCACTTAGAGGATTAGAGGGATGTCTATCTAAGTGGGAGTTCTTTAATTAATTTGATTAACTGAACTTAAATTTATCATGAAACTTAGTACCTGATTAGTATCTTGCTTGTTTATGTTTGATTGTAGATAGATGGCTCGTGCTGTTGTTCCGTTGAATTTTAATGCGTTCCTTGAGAAAGCAAAGTTGAAAGATGATGGTAGCAATTACACGGACTGGGTCCGTAACTTGAGGATTATCCTCATTGCTGCACAGAAGAATTACGTCCTGGAAGCACCGCTGGGTGCCAGGCCTGCTGCAGGAGCAACACCGGATGTTACGAACGTCTGGCAGAGCAAAGCTGATGACTACTCGATAGTTCAGTGTGCCATGCTTTACGGCTTAGAATCGGGACTTCAACGACGTTTTGAATGTCATGGAGCATATGAGATGTTCCAGGAGTTGAAGTTAATATTTCAAGCAAATGCCCGGATTGAGAGATATGAAGTCTCCAATAAGTTCTATAGCTGCAAGATGGAGGAGAACAGTTCTGTCAGTGAGCATATACTCAAAATGTCTGGGTATAATAATCACTTGATTCAATTGGGAGTTAATCTTCCAGATGATTGCGTCATTGACAGAATTCTTCAATCACTGCCACCAAGCTACAAGAGCTTCGTGATGAACTATAATATGCAAAGGATGAACAAGACTATTCCCGAGCTCTTCGCAATGCTGAAAGCTGCGGAGGTAGAAATCAAGAAGGAGCATCAAGTGTTGATGGTCAACAAGACCACTAGTTTCAAGAAAAAGGGCAAAGGGAAGAAGAAGGGGAACTTCAAAAGGACGGCAAGCAAGTTGCTACTCAAGAGAAGAAACCCAAACCTGGACCTAAGCCTGAAACTGAGTGCTTCTATTGCAAGCAGACTGGTCATTGGAAGCGGAACTGCCCCAAGTATTTGGCGGATAAGAAGGATGGCAAGGTGAACAAAGGTATATGTGATATACATGTTATTGATGTGTACCTTACTAATGCTCACAGTAGCACCTGGGTATTTGATACTGGTTCTGTTGCTAATATTTGCAACTCGAAACAGGGACTACGGATCAAGCGAAGATTGGTTAAGGACGAGGTGACGATGCGCGTGGGAAACGGTTCCAAAGTCGATGTGATCGCAGTCGGCACGCTACCTCTACATCTACCTTTGGGATTAGTATTAGACCTAAATAATTGTTATTTGGTGCCAGCGTTAAGCAGGAACATTATATCTGGATCTTGTTTGATGCGAGACAGTTATTCATTTAAATCAAAGAATAATGGTTGTTCTATTTATATGAGTAATATCTTTTATGGTCATGCACCCTTGAAGAGTGGTCTATTCTTGTTGAATCTCGATAGTAGTAACACACATATTCATAATGTTGAAGCCAAAAGATGCAGAGTTGATAATGAGAGTGCAACTTATTTGTGGCACTGCCGTTTAGGTCATATCGGTGTAAAGCGCATGAAGAAACTCCATTCTGATGGACTTTTGGAACCACTTGATTATGAATCACTTGGTACTTGCGAACCGTGCCTCATGGGCAAGATGAAAAAAACACCGTTCTCCGGTACTATGGAGAGAGCAACAGATTTGTTGGAAATCATACATACAGATGTATGTGGTCCGATGAATATTGAGGCTCATGGCGGATATCGTTATTTTCTCACCTTCACGGATGATTTAAGCAGATATGGATATATCTACTTAATGAAACATAAGCCTGAAACATTTGAAAAGTTCAAGGAATTTCAGAGTGAAGTTGAAAATCATCGTAACAAGAAAATAAAGTTTCTATGATCTGATCATGGAGGAGAATATTTGAGTTACGAGTTTGGTGTACATTTGAAAAATTGTGGAATAGTTTCACAACTCACGCCACCCGGAACACCACAGCGTAATGGTGTGTCCGGACGTCGTAATCGTACTTTACTAGATATGGTGCGATCTATGATGTCTCTTACTGATTTACTGCTATCATTTTGGGGATACGCTCTAGAGACGGCCGCATTCACGTTAAATAGGGCACCATCAAAATCCGTTGAGACGACGCCTTATGAACTGTGGTTTGGAAAGAAACCAAAGTTGTCGTTTCTAAAAGTTTGGGGCTGCGATGCTTATGTGAAAAAGCTTCAACCTGATAAGCTCGAACCCAAATCGGAGAAATGTGTCTTCATAGGATATCCAAAGGAAACTATTGGATACACCTTCTATCACAAATCCGAAGGCAAGACTTTTGTTGCTAAATTCGGAAATTTTCTAGAGAAGGAGTTTCTCTCGAAAGAAGTGAGTGGGAGGAAAGTAGAACTTGACGAGGTAACTGTACCTGCTCCTTTATTGGAAAGTAGTACATCACAGAAAACTGTTCCAGTGACACCTACACCAGTTAGTGAGGAAGCTAATGATAATGATCATGAAACTTCAGATCAAGATACTACTAAACCTCGTAGATCAACCAGAGTAAGATCCGCGCCAGAGTGGTACGGTAATCCTGTTCTGGAAGTCATGCTACTAGATCATCATGAACCTAGGAACTATGAAGAAGCGATGGTGAGCCCAGATTCCACAAAATGGCTTGAAGCCATGAAATCTGAGATGGGATCCATGTATGAGAACAAAGTATGGACTTTGGTTGACTTGCCCGATGATCGGCAAGCAATTGAGAATAAATGGATCTTCAAGAAGAAGGCTGACGCTGACGGTAATGTTACTGTCTACAAAGCTCGACTTGTCGCAAAAGGTTTTGGACAAGTTCAAGGGGTTGACTACGATGAGACCTTCTCACCCGTAGCGATGCTTAAGTCTGTCTGAATCATGTTAGCAATTGCCGCATTTTATGATTATGAAATTTGGCAGATGGATGTCAAAACTGCATTCCTGAATGGATTTCTGGAAGAAGAGTTGTATATGATGCAACCAGAAGGTTTTGTCGATCCAAAGGGAGCTAACAAAGTGTGCAAGCTCCAGCGATCCATTTATGGACTGGTGCAAGCCTCTCGGAGTTGGAATAAACGCTTTGATAGTGTGATCAAAGCATTTGGTTTTATACAGACATTCAGAGAAGCCTGTATTTACAAGAAAGTGAGTGGGAGCTCTGTAGCATTTCTGATATTATATGTGGATGACATATTACTAATTGGAAATGATATAGAGTTTCTGTATAGCACAAAGGGATACTTGAATAAGAGTTTTTCAATGAAAGACCTCGGTGAAGCTGCTTACATATTAGGCATAAAGATCTATAGAGATAGATCAAAATGCTTAATTGGAGTTTCACAGAGCACATACCTTGACAAGATTTTGAAGAAGTTCAAAATGGATCAAGCAAAGAAAGGATTCTTGCCTGTGTTACAAGGTGTGAAGTTGAGTAAGACTCAATGCCCGACCACTGTAGAAGATAGAGAGAATATGAAAGATGTTCCCTATGCATCAGCCATAGGATCTATCATGTATGCAATGCTGTGTACCAGACCCGATGTGTGCCTTGCTATAAGTCTAGCAGGGAGGTACCAAAGTAATCCAGGAGTGGATCACTGGACAGCGGTCAAGAACATCCTGAAATACCTGAAAAGGACTAAGGATATGTTTCTCATATATGGAGGTGACAAAGAGCTCATCGTAAAAGGTTACGTTGATGCAAGCTTTGACACTGATCCGGACGATTCTAAATCGCAAACCGGATACGTGTTTACATTAAACGGTGGAGCTGTCAGTTGGTGTGGTTCTAAACAAAGCGTCGTAGCGGGATCTACATGTGAAGCGGAGTACATAGCTGCTTCGGAAGCAGCGAACGAAGGAGTCTGGATGAAGGAGTTCATATCCGATCTAGGTGTCATACCTAGTGCATCGGGTCCAATGAAAATCTTTTGTGACAATACTGGTGCAATTGCCTTGGCAAAGGAATCCAGATTTCACAAGAGAACCAAACACATCAAGAGACGCTTCAATTCCATCCGGGATCTAGTCCAGGTGGGAGACATAGAGATTTGCAAGATACATACGGATCTGAATGTTGCAGACCCGTTGACTAAGCCTCTTCCACGAGCAAAACATGATCAGCACCAAGGCTCCATGGGTGTTAGAATCATTACGGTGTAATCTAGATTATTGACTCTAGTGCAAGTGGGAGACTGAAGGAAATATGCCCTAGAGGCAATAATAAAGTTATTATTTATTTCCTTATAATCATGATAAATGTTTATTATTCATGCTAGAATTGTATTAACCGGAAACATAATACATGTGTGAATACATAGACAAACAAAGTGTCACTAGTATGCCTCT